>NW_019213444.1:0-3607 GCF_002532875.2 Varroa jacobsoni
CCTATCTTACAGGCGATTACCGGCAGGCCCTGCTATATTTTGGATCTGTTTCGCACGTCTACAAAGAACTGTTATTCTAATCTGCTCGCTGATTTGGCAATTTCGTGAGCACGGATGCGGATCGGGGCGAATCAGGACGAGTCGACAAAGCTGACAGTCTTAGGGCAGCGGCGTACGCCACCCGCTCAACGCCGCTTTAACGCACTCCTAGCCATTAAGCCCAATGACGAGCCTTGTTCGAGTTCATATCCACAATATGCGCACCTGTAGCGATCTCCAGACAAAATCGACACTCGTTGAAGCAGGAATATCGCGTACACAGAATGTCTACGGCGCGCTCTCGCGTACTGCGCCTAGCGCCATCGTTCGTTGAATATCTGTACAAAATATCGACGTGTGTACGCCGCGCGCAGTCTGCTTCTTCCAGCTCCTTTTTAGACCTCGATGTCAGTGGATGCTACAGGAAGTCGTCTGCTGCGGCGGTGACGGATGCGATTTTTCTCCAATAATTCAGAACAATCGACAACAGTAACGACAATAACAACCAGAACAAAGCTTACACTTCACGCACACATCGGACCTGCTGGTAGTAGTGGTGGCACTTTAACTTGCCAATTGGGGCTCCTGATGTAGCGTGACTATTTGCTATGCGTAGCTCTTTGAATTACGTACGTAATACGCTTGTATCGATTTACGCTGTTGTGCCATGCTCGTTGTACGCGCGCGTCGTTGTTATAATAGCCAGTCTTCTACATAACAGATATCGTGAGCATTTGGCCGGTGCTAACGCTACGCGACAATAATCATGACTTCGCGTGACATTGGTATGCGCAGACTTGTACTTACGAGTAACTCCACTCTTCATTTTTCTTTCTTTACCTTTTTACTCGCTGACGTCGCGGGTTTGGGTGGGCATCATCTTTGGGTGGGCAAGTGCGGGCGACGATAGTTATTGTTACGACTCGAAACCTGGACGCGTGATGGGTAGATTTGCGCCCGACGTGTTTCATTGCATGTACTGTACGTGGCGCTGGTGTGGGGGTAGTAGTGATTGCTAATTCGGCGGTGTTTATGCATGTATCTAAGTAAAAGTGCTTAGGACGGCGGCTGCGGCGGCACCAGCCGCGTCCTTCTCGTCCTCTCGTAAGAGATTTTGTTGTGCATGAAGCTGAAGATTCACTAGAGTTATGACACGGTGCATGTGTAGTCTTATCGTGATGGTTGCCGTCATTATGCAGTATCGGAAATGCTGTTGTGGTGGCGTAAAATATGATACGGTGCCGCTGGAGCAGCGCAGGGTTCTTCAAGGCGTAAATCGGGGTTCTGTATCGTCTTCGCACTGCTTGTAGTTCTTAATGATCCTCTCTTTTATTGCTCATATCCTTGGTGATCCTCCGTCAGCCGTGCGTTTGTCTACTTTACGCGGTGATAATACGCGTGTATTTGTCACACATTCATGATAGACTACACTAGTTCGCGAAAATGTGGGCTTTCGCTAGTCGACAAATAACCTTCCGTCGGGGGACGTTGTGGTAAGCCCGTTCGCTCGGTACTGCCGGTTCATCTTATTTATGTCGCTGTTGAATCGATATTATCGACGCCCTTAAGCGGGATTAGGTGGGAGTCATTCGTGGGATGACATTGTCGCAACTGCAACTATTCCGCCAAAGCCGGTGACGGCTAAACAGGTGTTGCAGATGCCGATCATCGTTTGCAATAGATGACTTCGCCTGCGGTCGTCGTAATAGTATATATTGCTGCTCGACTGAGATGAGCAATAGGATGCTCGGCGACCTATGGCAGCGTTCGGTTATGAGAACGTCTCGTGGAACAACCAGCCGTTGAGCGCTTGTTCGTCCTCGTGATAGGCGCGTCTATTGAATAAAAGGAGAGACAAGGCGTTATCTTGAACATATGACAGGCCACACGACGGGCCAACGACAAATCGATGGGCAAATTACCAAGGGGATAAGGATAGAGAATGCCACTGCACAGAACTAGCTCATTGTACAAATGGCTTAATCGCCTATGGGACCTATAATACCATTGGCCAGTATGGCATGTGTTACCTTTTATTTTAATAGGTCTTTGAAACGATCATGTTAACGTCTAAGTGGTATGAAAACGTAATTATTTGCGACATTTTCACGACCAGCGTGCCAGATCTTCTAAGGTACGAACCAATTGGCTTTGAATACATGTATAATTATATTAAATTACTGCTTTAATAATATGACATAAGCTGTTCTTCCTAAGTAGATTGAAATAATCTTATGTATAATGGGCTAAGTGGCTGCGTAGAATTCTGTTTAATTAAGACATAATTTACTCGTCTCTTCGTCAAAATGGTTTGTCTGGCTTACCTCCATATTTGCCCCGTCAACCAGGGCCCCAAACAAAGCCACCTGCATATTTTGCATATATGATACGTGTTTCCATTTTGGAAAATGTCTTTGTACTAACGAACATTGAGTTAATCGAGCCCAGAAAAAAATCCTTAGTCTACTACATTGACTCAATTAGCTTGAGCTTCTTTGCAGACAATGTATTTATACAGACTAGAATAAGAAACGTTCTATTTGGCGCCATTTTTTTTTGCTTTTATGCCATATCGTTCTAATAACAGCAAGATAAACACACCTATCCATACGTAGACAAATAATAGAATTATTATTTATTTTATTTGTACGTCTTGGCCACGTAGTAAAAGCATACAGGTATATAGATTACGCCTTTGCTGTAAAAGTACAAAAACTGTTCAGCGATTCAATCGCTTTTTCTAGAAACAACTGAAGTATATGATACGCTAAGCGTTCTCTACAGACGGTAGCGATCAGAACAGAATATAGACTTTTGACTCAGTCTTATGTCTGATCACGGCGCTAGGCCATTACAATAAATGGAAGCTATTTTAATGAACAAACGCACTACGTCCCATTTCCGGATCGGGTGCGCAAATCGCCCGAATCGGGAAGGAACAACTGTGGTATAGTTTATGCGCATTTGTACCTGTATGCACATGTAGGAAATTATTGCAAAAGCTACCGCCGAAAGATAGACAGGCACACACTTTAAAATAGCTGAAAATGCCCCATTTTGCCATTATTTCAATTAGATGTCCCACTCTGCGTACGTATACATTCATTACGGCACGGAAATAAGTGGCCAAATACAGTTATAACCATGACCGCTATCTTAACGAACGACACAATCGAGATACTGTGCATCATTGATGTCCGTACATTAGATTTGAACTGAATGAAAATGAAGGGTTTTAATGGGGTCCATGTCTGCTTTCTAACAGAAGTTTGTTCAATAAAATCGTAACCATACGCGTCATTCATGAAGATTCGCTGAACTTTGTCGGCAAAAACACATGTCCCTATGGTAGACAACATAACGAAATATCGCCGGAAGAATCGACGGACTGACCAGATGCTCGAATGCCCTCGTGGTCGCCTGTCTTACGTAGCATTTTACGTGCTCACCATACATGCACGTCCGTATCAGGGGCTACACTGTGTATAACATTGAGCAAGACCTTGGCAAATGCTTATCGCTAATTATCACTCTGAATGCTACGCAGAGGCACCGAGGAGTGTAAAAC
>NW_019213444.1:3707-32448 GCF_002532875.2 Varroa jacobsoni
AGTTTAAACACTGCCATGAAACAATGATCCTGTGCAAGATAGATGTATCTTCTGTCGAAAGGTAACTTGACAACGTGTGCAAGTTCGCAAAAACGGCTAGCTTTTACTAGTTCACGTTTTTTTCGTATCAGTTGCGCATACTAGTATTTCACAGTTATATGGTTTCTTTTTTATCTCGTTAAAGTTTCTAACCACGAGAAGATCTGTTGGTTTTTGGCTGGGATAGAACAATTGAACATGATGCCTGATATATATATATATATGTATATACATATCTGAAGTACCTGTATGCTCCGGAAGGTATAAACTACGCGATGTTGAACGTTGAGTATTCTCTTTTCCCTTTACTGCTGATAGGCCACTGCGGACTACAAAAAAAAGGCCATACTTTCAGGTCATGCCGTAAATCTTAATGATGGCGCCTTCTGTCCGCATCCAAATGGCCGAAAATGTATGTGCACGATTCCGCTTGTACAACATCAAATAGGACATACACGCATAGCTTGTTATGTGGACAACGATAATTGTTTCGTCGTCCGCTTAAAACTGCATCTAGCTCTGATCTTTGCTCTGTATCCGACATAAGTAATCGTTTGAAGTTCTTTGACTTCCGGGTGATCTACAGTCGCCTGTAGAGAGTGTCATGTCATTTAATTTTTTAGGGAAACTCTCAAAATTCAGCTTCTGTTCCCAAATAGGGCACTTTCCGAAGCAGAATTATGCAAATGTGACCATATAGAAATAAACCAATTTGTTTATAAACAAGTAGCTAATAAAATAAACTAACGCGTTTGCGTCTATCAGGAGTTTCCTTCGCAACTAAGTTAAGAAGTTTTGAGAAATAGTTTCAGCAATTTGTGCGAATGCTATTACTAATGATTATTGCTAGATCGAAAACAACATCGAAGAGATAAACTTTAGCCTGTAGTGTAGTGCAATGCTGCACATAACGCTGCACGTATGTTTCAATCAAAAGAAGAGACCATAAAGATAGCATTACTATTTAACTTTTTCAGTGACAGCAGTACCGCCGACGTATTATAGATAGCATCGCGATGTGGGGACGCTCATGACCCCCGACCAGAACTACAATCGAACGAATGTAACCATTTCACCAGTCACTATAATGAATTCGTTTAGAGTAGCAATAGCAAGAGAAACAACAGTACCCAGTGTCGCGAGGACTCTGCGCCAGAGTGACTGATCTCATCCGGCGCCTTGGCAGACTCGCCGTCAGCCAGTTAAAAAATTAAGCATTATTGCGGGCGTTAAAATGTTTCTCGTAAAGGTCAAACGGTGTTAACGATTAGTAAGCAAACATCAGCTCTTGTTTGCGGCCCGCGCTTGAGCCGCCCTTAACGTGCTGTGATGACAGCGCGTCCGAGGCAAATGACTCAAAGGACCCGTAATTATCATCGTCAGTTCCGAACGCAGCCTGAATTAGCTCAGGGTAAGGTCGCACGGACATCATGTTTATCGAACTGCCTGAGATATGCCCAGTAAATCGAGATGTATCCTGCGTACAGCCATGGATATTTTATAGGTCGAAATGGACTAATCTGCGTGACGCTTGAAAAATAACGGCAGGTTCAACGTAGCGAGCCGCTCGCTTTTGTTTCTTCGGAAGCGTTAGACGAATGTTGGACGTCGAAAGTCAATGTACAACAAAACGCAACCATCTGAGGTATGTAGAAAGATCGGCACAGGCTGCCTATTGTTGTTACTACAAATGGTGATTACATAATAGCAGTTTCGTGCTTGTTAGACGTAAAAGAATCGACAGTAGCGGCTATATAAAGGGGACGTGTAATAGTTTCCTAGTGGGTACTCACTGCATTGATCAGAAGTCCGCTTTTCAAATGATTTTGCTTTTAAAACTGCTTTCCCGCAGAGTGGTGTTACCGTATAATTCTTCGAAGTCCCTGATGATTGCCAAGCAAATTAAGCGGGCAAGATAAGTCTGCGATTAAAAATCGATTGAGACACTTCCGATCGTGAGGTTCAGTACGGTGACAAATGGCATTTGATCTAAGCGGAGAAGAGCGCTACCCTAAAAAATTGCCTTACTAGACTAGCTATAACGGATAACTTACATATAGCTATGAGAGATGCCCCTAATTTCAAATGCTACTGCGCCAGAGTGATCTTCGCAGTCTTTTCGTGTCAAAATGACAGCTATCGGGATCATGTCCCAATTTAAAGAGCCCCCTAACCAGTGGCTTCCACCAGGGGGTACGCTGTATACCAGAAAATTATTCAAAAGATTCCCTTCCATATCACAAATATGTTCGAAATGATCCAGATTTTGTTGTATATGTTTCTTCTCCAGAACAATAGCTCCGCTGTTCTAATATACATAAGAATGGTACGATAAGTAGCCATTTTGATGAACTATTCTTAGAACGGCTTGATTGAGCCGTTGGAATATTTTTAAGAAGGCGTTGATGGCGACAGCACTAATTATATTTGTTGTTGTTACACTAAACCATTACATAATTGTGTGGATTTTGCATCGAGTGAATCCCAAAGCCTCGTTTCGTAGCGGCATTTTCCGTAGGTCATCGTTCAAGTTACCTTGGTGTGGTACGTTTTGCTTAGTTTATTAGCAGAAAAGCATATTAGTGAGGGTTCAGTCCTTCTTTAAATTTATCACTAGGAAATTATTTTCGACTTTTATCTAATATTACGAGCAATAACCATTTAGACATCTGTAACGTTTTCGCTGCAATTTTATATATATATATATATACATACATATACGTATATATATATATAGTATCTGTATCGGTACCATATTTTTATTTCTGAGTGTTTCGGTTGAAATTTTATTAAATTATAACAAATAGCCTTTATTAACGTATCCAAGAACGGAAGAGAGACGACTTATGTTATTAAACGCTTTCTTCAATAATGCCAAAAAAATCAAAAGCTATAAAACGTATGTTATAGAAAAATATCGACAAGCATGTCATTGCTTCCGGTAAATCAGCCGATCCAGGAACATATTAAAAACGATTTGTGTCGCTCACGTATTTCACGGACGCCATATTAACACCAAATGAAATCACTACCTCATTGTTCACTGGTAGTATTATAGCCAGAAAGTAGTCAAAAATCCTTCTAAGTTCACCTAGCGTGTTTCCAGAAATTGTATCTGTTACATAGAAAGGGAAATGGTAGTCACGTTTTCATGGTGGGAGAACGAGGCCCTTCAGGCCCTAAGCAAAACTTTGAACGTACCGATTTCTGTCATCAAGCAACCGCACAATACTATATTTTACCATTCTAATAGATGTTTCCATTTGCGTAAAGGAACATACGTTACTCAAGAGACGTCAACCCAACGACACGCATCGACTTCAAAACTTAGCCCGGTAACGACGGTTTTCTTATTGCGGTTTTGAAAAATATTTGCAGACTTATCTGTAACTTAATTCATTGTTACTGTAGTCTTTTTTCTATGATTGCCATTAGTATTGGCAGACGAGACAGCTAGCTCCGAAGCAATCGAAAGTTCTACTGTTGATGATCTGATCCTTTTTAAACTGAAGCAGAGCACGTCAGTCTCGTTGAATTTCCTGACATCTTGTTGAAATTTCTTTACGGCCACTCTGCTAATGAACGGTCGTCTGCCGTCATAACTGCAAAAGTAGGCGGTTTTTTTGTCAGGTTTGCTTGATGGGGATTACTTCCTCTAATGATTCCATAAAATTCGCCTATGCCTATTTCCTATCGTTCTTTTCCATTTATCCTATCTCCATACAGCCGTATTGATTTGAATCCTATTTTTTGCTTCGTACCTCATCCAGAGTCAGGTGCTATATATCGCAACAATAAACGTATGCCACAGTTGAGGGTGATCCCTGATCTGTTACAGAAACAGAGATGGCGCGCACGTAATCATCACTGCGAACTAGACCCTGTTTCGTTACGGCAGATGGTTCAATGAGAGGCATACAAATTTTTTTCAGTGTTATTTTTTTTGAAGGCCTGGCAATGTGTCAGGCACTGGATCTCTGCAGACCGTCCACCCAAATAGGATCGCCAAGCCCCGAAACGTAGAGTTGCCTGGCTACAGGCCGTCATCGCACATCGTTGAGCCATCTCCACTACGAACAAAATTCATGTGGTGCTCGCCATTCACTTGATTGGGTCGGTCCGCGCTCTCTCATCAAATCATCACAAGAGAACAATAGCTCTATTACAAATAGAAATCATAAAAAAGGCACGGCAATGTCATCATCGCAGTCAGCAGCGGCGACCGCTACCGAAACAGACAATCGAATACAGCCACAGCAGAGAACGGCGAAACCCAGAAAAAACCTGCAGAGGGTCGGCCGTTTCGCGCGCATAAGCAGAAAGCGGGGCATTTGCCATAAGCACTGTGGCGGTGGAAGCTGTTGTAATCGTCATAGTAGGAGCAGTAGTAGTCGTTGACGAGCATTCGCAGTAATTGGGAGCGCCGCAGCGATTCCGGCCACAGCTGCGGAACTCTCCCCGTCTGTCGGAACATCAGAACCCCAGAAGTATTTCAATGTCATTCATTCAGTGGTGGCTTGTGTTGCCGCCATGAGTCTGACCCGTTTTCCCACTGGAACACATGGACTGGAGCCGATACAGGGACGTAATGACAGGGATAAACGCAGTTGACGGCGACAAAAAGACAGATTAGCTTGTCTGATTCATCAACGATGCGATGGCACCAGTCCGATGTCGATGTGCGTGATGACTGGGCCGACGACGGGGATCAGCTGTGTTGTCTGTTAATACTCTAGAGCTGCGGCTGGAAATAGGTGGCTGACAAGTAATTCAGGGTCGATACATATCCATCTGTGGGTAACTACGCATGCCGGTTTATGGGTGTAGAATCATACTTGCCTACGGAGTAAGGTAAACATGATTGTATTTGTCGAGTGTGAGCATATGTCGGTTCATACGTATATGAAAGAGAAATAGAGGAAATATTAACGGTTGAAACACGAAACAATATGAGCAAAGACGAAACATACACGAGCTTCACTTGTGGGTGTTATATCATAAATGGGAAACGAATAAGATCAGAATCGTAGATGGGCTCAGGACCGGGAAGTTTAAAGTAATGCTCGAGGGAATCTACCTTCTATACGCCGAGCGTTTCCTTGCCGTTGTCATGCTTACTATTAGCTAATTAGAGGGAAACCTAACGTAGCATAATTCTAAAAAAGATAGTCGAACTTGTCGATATGCAGGACAAACTTAGCCGAGTTCGGAGCTTGACAAGTCGTTCTTACTTAGTTTATGCAGGTATTTACTGATATTATCAGGATTTGATCACGTGATGGCTTAATAAGTCAGTTGACAATTTTTCGAATTTTATTTTACGTCCGCAAAAAGCAGAAGAATACATATTGCTTTAGGTAACTTATCCTTTTCAGTATGAAAAAGTGGGTCCATGCCAGATTTTTACTCCAGAACACCTCATCGCGTATCCCTAAGTTTAACAAGGAACGAGGGGCTTATCAGCCCCAGCGAAGTACTGTCGAAACGGACAAAAATCGACCACTGAGCTTCGTTAATATCGCATAGTAAATAATATAACAATAACTATAATCATATGCTGTACGTATGCCCCACAAATCGATGCAAGGTTTACCCATTGCGGGGTTTGTTTCCTTTGTTAATTGATAAACCCATTCAAGAAGGATAGACTGAGTGGACTCGATGTAGACAATAGCTGAGAATCGTAATCACTTCGTTCCCCAGCCGACTCTTTTACTACGTTATCTATTGGAATTGTGTCAGATTAAAGCAGAATTTGAACGTTGTTGGCCGGCTTGCTACCGCTATCTCACTTATACCCACTATGTAGTGGCAAGCTGGAGTGCGTGTGAACTATGTAGGGCATGGCTCTATATCCTTTGTTTGCACATTTAAAAAGATTGCTCTAAAAAATTGTTTCACAGGACCTTGAAAGGAACGCATTGACCTAATCTGTACATCATAAAGGGCGAACTCTACATTATTTCGCGGTAGAACTGTAGGGAATCGGGGCAAGCCAAGTCATCGCGTTCGAAACGGTAAGTCTCGAATTTTTAACCTGCTGCCATTTACAATAGGTCCTATATACTGTTTAGATATATATGTACATAGATGTGTGCTTGAACTCGTGTGTAATACTGTGCTTGAATTGGCTTTATTCGGAGACAACGCAAATAGGGGAGTGCTATCGAAAACTAAAATGGGCAGCGTTTTGGCACGAACTAGCGTCGCGAAGGATATTCTCCTATAAATTTCTCGGTACAACATATATATATATATATATATTAATATTATATAAGCACTCTTTGTACAGTTCTGCAGGCGTTCATTCTAAAATTCTGGGATGAGCGAGTATTGAGCAGGTTGAAGGACCTGTCGGTGATGAGCATCATCAGAAAGTGGGTCTCTTTGACCATATATATATATAATAGAGGCACTCTTGTCGACTGCCAGTATTGTCCGGTTTTATCGCTATTGGCTTTGTGTATTATAATAAATATATATAAGGATATTTATATTACTGTTGTGATTCAAACAAAAGGGTCAGCTAGATTCCTTTGCTGGCGTCACGATTTAGGCGATAGTTCCTCCAGTCTGAATTACTATCGGTGCTGTGCATCTGTACGATATTATAGGTAGTTGGTGTAGAGCTTAGTCGACACCGGTACGGCACAGAAGGTATACCAGCGATATTAGAGAATATCCAGAAAGCAGACGATACCGTATCTAGATTTGGTCTCAGTCGGCTGATCCATGCTCGGTATGATATTTACAATCAAATTTCTATTGCTGTCGATGGACGTATTGTTCTGAACGTATCCCAATCATTTTAGCAATTAGAAGATCTCGGAAGCTTGTAAAACACTTCGAAATGCAAGGAATAGTCGATTCTAGCCCTGTTTACCGTTTTATGTTGGCCTAGTAAAGAAGAAGTTAGGATTTCCGCCGAATATACTATAGCCACATATTAACAGACCAGGGCTCGATCCTCCAAATTTAGGTAAGTGAAAGCCAATACTTGATACATTTAGTATGGTCATTGTAAATTGATGTTGTATTGATACCAAGTAAAAACGTGCCCCAACCGTGGATCCATACTCGCCCCTTGTACGAATACAGTTCGCAGTCAATACCTACTTCGGCAGGTCACAAATTGCCCGATCGATTGTTCCCTGACAGGCGCACTATATTGCAATCACAAACCAACATAGTGGAACTTTTTTGACGATAGCGACATCTTTCAAAGTTACATCGATCCTATGATTGTGCCATGTTGAAATGGCACTATAAAATTAATCAATAAAAATTGGCCCTTGAAGCAATTCTTTCTAGTGCAATTGCTTTGTCCGTGGCAACGATAGCTCAACTTAGGATTGGAACGTTCTACTTGTTTTTTGTATTCGTTATTAGATATTATTCAGTAACATGCTTCTATCTGGGGGGACGTAACGACGAGCAAAAGCATCACCTATCAAGTTTTTGCTCTGAGGGCTGCACGTTTGACGCAATGGCCGGCGGCGGTTACGGCCGTAAGGTTCAAATCGTCGCTTATCAAAAATACAAAATCTACAAACAAAGTCTAAATATGAAATAATCAAGATAGGTTAAATTCAAAACGCTTAACAGCTGCATCCGCGACTATTAAACCGTCGATTTCATTCCCCTCGGGTAGATTTAATAGTTCTACAAAAGAAATAAACATATTCTCGAACAATAGCCACGTCTAAGATAGACTGGTCAAGTGGAGGGACGACGTCGTCAGTTCAACGAAGTAGGAAACACTACAAGTGATTATGCCCTATTGTACTTTGTCGTTGTTGGTGGCCATCGGGTCTAGCAGAAAAAGCTGACGATATATACGGTCCTATTTTACGGATATGACAATTACCTCCACACCTGGGTGGTCAACTAGAAACAGTGTGGCAAATGGTACGTACGCCGTAAACAAAGTATTGCTTTTCCACGCACAAGGGGCAATTAGGCCCATTCAGCAAATTCCTATTCTATTAAAGCCCGATATATAATAACGGCTATGTAATGAAGCTAAAACAAGTACAATATACGTGCGAGCGTAGACGAATTATAACGCCACGACGCGTGGGTTGTTTCTACTTTTCCGCATTTAGTACGTGTCTGATGAATTTGTCAACGATTTTAGATAATGTTCTCCTTGTCCAGAATCCGGCACCGTACGATGCTGCCGTTGGCATTACGTTACAGATCTAAGCATATTTATAATAGCAGCTTCTGTTGTCACATCTCGTCCTTCGCTGCTGCCGCTGTTTCTATTTCGATTACCGTCGTTTGAGGTTTTTGGTCATATCCGAGTAGCACGTGGGTTAGGTGCAAGACTATTAACGGCATCTGGAGAGCAGACTCTTACAAACATAACGACACAAGTGTTGATGTATAAAAATCAGTGTGCTAACCATAAAATCAAGGGCTTTTTAACGGGTGTCTTGCAAATATCATAGAAGGTAATGTGATAATGGCGGCTCCATGGTCCATCACCTGGCCGATGCTGGTTATGGACGCGACCTGGCTCTTGATTGGGTCGGTGAATGGGCTATAAGTAGTTAACGATAGCCACGTATCATATTTTACAAGAAACGGTATATAAATGTTTTGCTTTCCTTTTTCGTACTCTCGCCCTCTTGATTGACGGCGTAAGGGTCCGCGCGTTTTTCCGATTCTTATATTAATGGCTCTCTGTAAGTACCTTAGTCTATTTGTTATGGACTAGTTCGACCGATGTTGCCGACGGATAAACCGTCATCACATAATTGTCGTATAGGAACGATGATATGAGGTAGTTCAGGACTTAGCTAGCGTCCTCCTCTTGTTCAGGCATTAGCTTAATGATGAACTCTTTCAATACCACTACACGGTATACAGTACGACGCTGCTTGACGTTCCTGGATGTCATGCTTATCTGACGGTCGGATCAAACTACGAATATATAGATGTCACCAAACAGTAAATGTCACGCGACGTACGCGTGTATTACGGCGGCTCTTGTTTGCATGACAGTGCGTGATACATGTTTACTCAAGCCAGACAAATGCATCATTTCGTGTAGCCAACGATGACTTTTATTACGTGCTACATGCAAGATAGTCCACAAGGACCATGTAAACGAAGGAATAGTTAAGGGAAAAAATGACTGCAAAGCTCGCGATAAGCGTCAGAGTAATATAACAGCAAAAACCGATACCACTAGCTCGATGTTCAACTTGACAGAATTGCGGAAGCCCTCGAGATATTCGGATACATAACGAGTGTGAGGTCCTCACAAATCCGCGTCAAATGTACATTCGATCTTTGTATCGACATTTTAACAAAAAAAAAATTATTAACAATTGATTAAATGCGGCGGTTTCGCGTTCCGAGCCGATGAGAAAAGCAAGCGAGCAAAATTCAATTTTTAAAAATGTCCGCCGCAGCACAGCTATAGCAGACCGAGGTTGATTCGTCCACGAAAACTAGTAGTAGATTTTCTACACGAATATTTCACGAACGTTAACACAGTGCTTCTGTATCGGAAATTGAAGCGAACGAAGACACGCCACGACTGAGAGCTTGGATATATCGCATACGCCCAACTCAAACTCCAATTTGAGAACTAACAAAACAACAGAGCTTTTCGATTTCATAGAAAACAAATGATATCTTATATTTTCAATGTTATTCCTTTATATCGAATGTACAAAAGTTACTCTGATGTTTTTACCCGCACCACGGACGTTCCTCCATAACTAGACGAGACCGTGTCGAACTACCTACAACTCGTACTGACGCTTCGAGTTCATTGATTGCCCCTCCTCTTTGGTGATCACGCGTTGAACAAAGGTCACGATAGCACAGAAGGGTCGAGCTAGAGTTGACACTTGCAATATAAATTACTCATACATTTATATATATATATATATATAAATATAATATAAAATACACTCATCGTCAAATTATATTAATTATTGCATACTGTAGATCCTCCGTCATTTGGCAATTTATGCAAGTTATCGGAAAGGGAAAGAACGTAGTATAGACAGAACTAAATATAGCTTGGGTTCTCTTTTTTTTTTTTTGTTTTTTTTTTTTTTTTGTATACGCACATGATCATTAGTTCTGTCGTGTTCGATCTGTAGATTATCGTATTCGTGTGGTGTGGGGTAGTGGATCATATGGGACGGATACAACTTCGATCGAATAACAGCCGGGCTGTTGTGCCCAATGCTTCGCAAATTTCGAGAAGTACTAAGCTGCACTATTGACGCCAATACCTTTGCTCGGAGAAGGGTGCCTAAGATAGTTTTCTGTACATTGTGGCAGCTTTTAACACGTTTCGATTCGATAACATTGACGCCCGACCTCGAGAGCTAGTGAGAAATTGCTGGACTCGAACTTGTCGGCCAGCGTGGCCGTTCATTGCAATATTAACTATAATTAGGTATTTTCTAAACATCTCTTCTTGGTGAATCGCTAGTGTCAGCAGCTGTCTACTGTCTACCATTGAGAAGAAAAGGCTTCCCCTACACAGCACATTAGGGAGCTTACCGAATAAGCAAGTCTGCTTTTACTAGATGCCAGTACCCTAATTAGCGACCCCCAATCGACATTTGTATATACTCATTTCCCTAGTAAATTATATAGATATTGTGTACACCCATCACTGTCACAACCCAAACAGCGCCAAATATAATAGTATTGCTTAGAAACTCAGTGCTGCGACATCAGGAGCTTTTTATTTATTTATTTATTTTTTTTTTGATTTTTTATGGAGAGTTTTAATGTTATTTCGTTATGAAGTCCACTATGGACGAACGGGGGCTATGTGCTGGCTAATATGATGAATAACGTAAGATGCAGGCTTCGCATCGACTTCATCTCTCACTCAGCGAAAAAAAAGTACTCTGCACTGAATATTAGCCCGAGTAACTCATTCGAACCTATGGCCACCTGTTAAACACCATGTAAATGAACGTCATCGTAAATAAATAGTATTTTAACATGGTGGTGCAATCGCCATAGGTCATGATATGGGGCTATATATATATATGCCGTGTAGTACGCATATGTAAGATAGATTACTAGACTGTGTCGGCACGCCGACGTTTTTCTAAATTTCTTCTACGGTTTGACCAGAGCGCAAGCCAGTAATCCGCGTCGGAACCACAACTTTAGCAGGTTCCCAACATGCGCCGCTTTGAACAAGGGTTGTTTACTAAACAATCAGACAATGAAAATACTGATATAACACTAATGGGGATTAGCCCTAAAGTGACTGCGAGCCTACAGATCGTCCGTATTCAATGCAATTGAATTTTTGTAGCAGGAGTTGGAAACATCGGTACATTGCTCTGATGTCACCCGTGGAATAAAGACAAACGACGTGTTCAGTCAAATCTTGTTCCAGTGATTCGATCTAAATGTTAAAAGCGGGCTTGGTATAGAACTGAAAGCAAACACGAACGGGTTAGCCTTGCAGGCAAATACGCTTGCGCGCGTCATAAGTAAAAGCAAGGAGTATTTTTTGATACCCTTTCATACTTTAACAAATAATGCTAATTGTTATAAAAAATATGTGGGTGCAATAGGGCATTACGCCGCTATAGAGACATGGCCCCGGTTAGTCTAACCTTTATTCATGACATCTCTTCCCTTATAACATATAGGAGATATAGATCCTATATATATATATATATATATAGAAGGCATTCGTCCACATATATAACAATATTGTAGTAGCAGCAGCAGCACTGATCGGCACGCGGACTATTTCTACTTCGTCTGTAAATCGTATTGGACTGAAAGAGAAAATACCGTAGGCAATAAACGATAATAGAATAAAGCTTGGTAACACACAAATTCTTCGACGAATTCTCTACGAGCGACTCATAGGCGTCACCAACTGTCTGAACGCGGCCATGCGGACTCTGTTAGAACCAAGACATCTGATAATGGAAATGTTACCTAAAATCGTATTGTTGTATATGAACGAACTGAGGTAAAGGTAGTAGTAGTAAAGGTAAAACGCTTCTGGAAACGTTTTGTTTCGATTTTAGTATGTCGCTTGCCTCTTCGTGTGTATTTTTGTTTTCCAGTTCCGTCTTTTGTGCTTCGTTGGGTTCGTCGCTGGCGAAAGTGTCAGAAGAAGATGGCGAAAGAAGGGAAACAAATTTCAACACAATAGTTGAATTGAAATGACGAAAAACATCTAACTTATCCGTCGTTGTATTGGGAATAATAACACGAGAAATAATCATAATAATAACGTAAGGGCACGTTCGTAAGGGCGTAGAAAAGTCCTTCGGGGCTCACCGATCCGATTCGTCCAGCCTCGGGCAATTGTATTCTTCATAGTAAATTCGTTTGCTTAGTTTCCCTTTTTCTATCATATCTCATAAACATATGGATATATGTATGTGTTAGAATATATACGGATAAAAGTCTGCCCTATAAGTTAGTACATGTAGCTAGCCATATTCCCACTGACAGCTAGTTCACATCGAAAAAGTCAAGTAGAAGTCTGCCTGGCATTTACCTAGAACGTAAATAACTGTCTGTTTTCCTGGTCGTCTTATGGGGGGCAGGAAGCAGATGTACCAAGCAGATGGCGTATGTCCATCGCTTGCGTTTTCATGTCTATAAAAACGTATGGCATCGCCATCGTCGTCGGATGAAAACAACAACGGAAAGACGACAGCTGACATTCAAATTATCTAGAAACAGTCTGGAACAGACTAGAAACGTCGTTCTAGAATCTCCCAAGAGTAAATCTCTGTATGGCGGAGCAAGTAACTTTCTTAGGTGAGGGTGTGCCAAGCAGCGGCGCACATAGGCAATGAATGCAAATATGTTCCCTTCGAACGCCTGGTCCTTTCCACAATAGAATACACTCACTCTGCAACGAACTCACATTTGTCGAACGAATATTGGCCCTCGAAACGGCAGATGCGGATCTTTTCTATGTGTCCCAATGATTTAATGTCGACGCGAGGCTTACAACTTCTGCTGGGGTGGTGTTTAGTAGAAACAGGCGACCCGGCCACGTCCGGTTCTTTTCGTTCAACCTGTCGCCCACGTATAGCGAGCGCCTGTTCTGTTTTTGTCTAGACAAAAACAACCCCGCCTTTTCTGTCATCTCGTCTTGTTGTAGACAACGCTACCTCATTATTTTTCAAATTGCCGTTTTGCCTCCGCTACAATCTATTGGGGGCAATCCCTAACGGCTAGGGTAATACGAGAAAAGGAACTGATTATGCATCTCTTGTTAACTGATACACAAACATATACTTGTTGAAGGTTCCTAAAATCTGTTGTTGTTACTTGAGCGGTAAACTACGTAGGGAGGCATTTAAGGGTAGGTGGCATTAGCTGAACGTGATGTAACACCAAGAGTGATGGGACAGCATAGATTCAAAGGCGCTAGTCGCGCTTCAGGTGGACTTTGCCAACCAGATTTTTCCACGCAATCGCAACTCAACGGGGAAAATTTAAAAGATCATATACGGGCTAGCGTCTGAAATTCAAATAAAAATTGTTAATAGCCGGTGTTCTCTAAGTATGCAATAATTACCGATCAATAACACCTAATATGTCCTAGTTAAGCGCCGGAAATGACTGACTCGTATCGCCAAACGGTCTTAGGCTCAGATTCGTTTCCTTTAATGGTTCTAGATAATCGTACACGCATTTTTTTCTCCATGACCACATCCCGTTGGGCCGTAGGCAACAAATCTATCTGTAACATCATGGGGTTGTCAGGTGAACGCCTATAGAGTGTCACGTATATCTTGAGCATCAGAGCATCATATTGTGGCGCTAGAATGTAAGAGCATTCGGGTCTGAGAGTTCGCCCCTCTGAGAAACAATCAAATTCGACGAACGCTTTTCTGACATAAGTAAATCACACTAACTTTTTTATGGGCGTAACGAGCAAAGGCCATTGGCGTTATCAGATCGCCCAGTGGCTGCCACTGCTGGAAAACAACGTACCAAATATGTCATTGACCTCGCGCTTCTTCATTCTTTGATAGCGTAGAGTCAAGCACGACCTGTCAAAGCTTGACATTTCTTATATATATATATATATCTATGAAGGTTCATGTGAAGAATTAAAAGGTTTCATTCCTTTACTCGTGACTATGTATTAAGGTATAGCAAAGCATCTGGGTGTTGTGGAAAAGTATGTGGTAGTGACTGCGTATCAAAATCCAAATGGGGATGTTGAACAGCTTGAATTAAATAAAGCCCAACTGGCCTGAACGCGAAAAAATCAGGCGGATAGCGATCGAGCTCGTGCAAGCTGAAGCTCGTTCCGTTTATAACAATGAATTACCTATTCAGAATTTCGACCATCTGTTGAGGTGCAGCAGGTGCTATTCGTTTTAGCCGTCGTTAAAAATATCACAATACGACCCACCGCAACTGATAGCAAAAGTTCGATAAACTATTTATTTATACTATGTATGCTACATTCAGTGAATGAAATGCAGTGATACTTAACCATAATGAATATTGCATGTGAAAGATTTAAAGCAACAAAAAAATAATTTTGTTAAAAATTTCTCCATTAAGTGGAAGTTATAAACGCAGACGTGCTATCTTCGAACTTATGATTTCGCCAACATATCGGGCGAAAGGAGAAGTATCCTTGATTTGAAACGTATAAACAACATTAACGGGAAAACGGGCACGTACACAGGTACTCCATTCGCTAGTATCACTTTGAAGTCAAAATGCATTTTTTTGCAAAAAAAAAAAGAGCGGGAAAACATGCAGAACAAAATCCCCACCAAAATCAAGATTGTGCGTGTTGCTGATGTTGTCGCTATCCACTTACGCTCAATTAGATAAGCAAAAATATTACATTGTTTTTAATTGGGAACGCGGGCGACAACAGCAGCGACATAGATGCGACTGTGAACGGACAACGAAGCTGCTGCCTGATCATGAGTGGGGCAATTGAATGCAAAACGATAAATTTGCCCCATTCCCCTTCTCTCCCCACTCCGGTCGCCCTTCTCTCGTGACTACTTTACCATCACAAGCCTCGAGAAGTGACAGCATAGTTCACCTAATTACTACGTTAAACGGACTTCGTTCACGGCTGATGCGTGGCACTATTTGCATTTGTTAGCGGTGAGGTCGTCTGAACACGAATACTATTTCACATAATTCCCGTTGGCAGCCTACTTTGCTGTGAAGTTGGTCAACGAAAAGGTCGCTTGTTCTTTGGTCAGTTTGCTTGCTTAATGTTCAGCTGAGCTGGGTGCAACGCTGCAGCCGAAGCCGAGGGTGGAATTGCTGCCACTGATAACATGTTTCAGATGATGAAGACGATGACGGGAACGAAGTACAGCCAAACTGAACGAATAATATAGTTGTTTCTGTCATGGAGCAACTGTGTTAAAAATTCAATAATGGAACAGGCGAGTGAGTGCTTTGTTTCACTCTCCATGCTTTTGGTCAAAATAAATACTTCCAGGTTGGCTTATGTTGGTGGATATGGACTCTCATAATTAGGTCTTTTTTCGTGGTTGTTGTCCGTGTGTCTACGGGTTGCGGGACGAGCACACAATTATGGTCCTTCAAAAGGAACTAATAATGTAAAAACTGATTAACAGCCTAATCTTAGTGGTGCGCGTTTATAATGAACGCTGTGGGATGCCTTAGATACGTTTTGCAGTTTATGCGATTGTGGAAACCGTGCTAATGCGTTCACGAACAAGTAGTTGAGGATGAGGTACGTTGACGCTTTAGGGACGTCATATCCTGATGGCTCTCTCTACCAGGCGCAAGAAACAACAATATTGGTGTCGACAAGGATCAACACCTGAAAATACTTTTGTTTCCTTGGGTACTTCATTGAAAAAATGTTTAATGCAGGCCCGGGACCCCAGGCGAAGATATTCTTTATAACAAAGTAACGCTTACACTATATGAAATCATATCTGAGGCTAATTTTATAAAGTTGAAAGAACCGCAGACGCATCTCAAGGTACAACTATACACTAGGGTAGTTCAGTCACTTCCATATGATTCCTTTTTTGATGTCAAGGTACCTATGATACGGACTTACTAAGGAAGCAAACAAGGTCTGAAAGGCCTCGATTTATTACATTTCACGAGTACCATTGCTAAACCAAGCTGACACATTTACAGAAATATGATTATTTTTGTTTAACTAGCTAAGCTACTGTTTAATTAGCAATCGATAATACAACGATCGATTCAAGTTCTTCAATTTGTTACAGTTTATGCTATATGCTAATTATGTTCTTCAGCATTTTGCATAACGAAACATCTTCATTTGCGTGCAAACCCCTATGTTAATTATAAAGTGAGGTAATTACAAAGCACCAATGCCTTTTTAGGATTTATGAAGTTCAGTACATCATATGGTGTCTGCTATGCTCTGAACTGAACTGTCTGTGTGTCATCAGGTAACCCGTACGCTTTCACCTAACAAAAAACGTGAAAACTAAAAAGGGATATTATTCTAACTAGACAATAAAGCAATTACAACTTAGTCATACATTATTATGGTGACTCGGTAGTGACTGTCAACCTTCCAGGGTCGCAGTAAGTTTTTTGTTCAAGTTGTAGCCGCCTTCACTGCGTTTGTCCTTCTTCCTTCAAGTGGTCATCATGGCTACGGCCGTTGGCATAAGACGTTACGACTATTTATTCTGCACGCGTTTAGCATCAGATCAACACAAAACCCTTCCCTGCTTAACGCTCAGTGAACGAAGATGCAAGCAGACCCTTACCGAGAAAGCCAGCTCGCTGCAGGGGTGATGGTGTTAAGCCATTCGTCGTGGTGATACATTAGGGGAACAGCAGTGAATGAAGTAATTGCCGGCCGACGGTAACACTTTGATGTGGTGTTAACGCTGTGGTGGGGCAACTGGCAGAACGTGTTGGCCACGTCAAAACTTCAGGCGGCTGCCAGTTGGGTTACGGAAGCTTGATCAGCATTTAGCTACTCTTTAGAGTCTAGCCGCTGCTGGAAGCTAGACGCTATTGGCTCTAGAATATCATAGGAGTGTTTGCTTCGTAGCCTTCGACGCGTATATCCCAGCGTCAGTTTGTACCGCTTGTGACCTTGATGTGATCAGATTCTACGGTGAAGTATACTCCCCTGTTTTCTTGACAACGGCCCCATCAATAGCGTCCTATACCGATCTAATCGGTCTCTGGAGTGATCGCTGATGGAATTGCCAGTTAACAGCTGGTGCTAACCTGGTAACGACACTCGCTACCTGAATTACGTGTTGAAGAGCACGAATTACTGATCAAGAAACTCATATTGAAGTGTGAATACGCCAGTCCTGCGCGTTGCACGCTCACTACCGCTCACGGTAGCCATAAGACGAGCCTGCTGCTCATCCTGATAGCAATGCTGATATTAATAGCAGCGATAATAACTTTACCGGAGAGCGGATCGCTCTATCACTTTATCTAAACATTTTATAAAACAGTGCACAAATGCGAACTAGTGGATTTAAATGTCGCGCTACTCTAAGCGAAAACAGACATTGCGTTGTATAGATGAATAACGCTCCGTTACTGAATCTGCTCGTCCACACGGCTTGTAGCTCCTGGTAAAAAGGGGCAAATTATAGACGACGACATCGTTGAGTCGTTCTAGTATAATTGCTGCCCGCCCTACTAACTATTATCTGGCCTGTCGGTCGACGTCAAGAGCAGCTACCCTGAACTACTAAATTAGCTTCTAACCTCACTAAGGACAACAAGTGGATTAGGCCGCTACACTGCCTACGATAACACCAGCATTGCTGCAATGGTACTGCAACGTGAAGACAGATCGGCACAGTTAAGTACACGAATAGATGATATCCCATCAAACAAACACATTACCGCACCGTTAATCAGAAGTAGAGGTGTTTGTCAGCTGACCTTACCTTTATGGAAAAAGCTGGCGCAGCCAACTATGTAACGTAAGCTGATGTTGCTGAAGACGCTGCCTACAGTGTCAGAAGGTTTTATGCACTTCTGATCTCCTGTCACCCCCCTTGATGCTGATGAGCAGATGCAGGTAAACAGGTAGGCTGTCATTAAGATGTTGTAGTGCCGTTATGGCTAATATTATCGGTTAGAATCCAACGCCTGCTACTCCACACTTTGTTAGCCATTAGTAATAACAGGAAGAAGGTAAAGGAACAAGAGGATAGAATGAGATAAATTGAACTAGTAAGAAACACTTCTCATTGATTTTATAAGATCTAGGGTAGTTAATGCCTATCATCCTGCCACGCTAGTGAAGTCACCATCGTGTAAGGCAGGGGCAACTGACCCGTCGGCACTTTTTGGGGTTTCTGCCGTCTTCTCCAGCCCTCATCATACCGCATACAGTTGCCCCGATCATAAGTGCAATGCAAGGAGTCACGTGATCTGGGCAATAATGCAATTGTCACTAATGGCGCTTATAATATGCATGGTTTTAAGACACCTACATGCGTTATCCTAGAACTGCCGAGCACCGGCCATTAAGCATACGTAGCTAAGTAGTAAGGAAACAAATTCAGTAGTCAACTTTAATAAATCCTACCATCTGTCCCTATCTATCTATAAATGCATATATTATGGACAAAAGTTGCAGCAAGCCGGGCACCTGCTGCCCTATCATTAAAGAGGACAAGGAGCCCGTTATTGATAAAGGAGTTGTGACTGTGATCAGAACTCAGGTAGGTAAGGACTTGTGGAGATCCTGTGATATCTTAAACTGCGGCCGTTCTGGGAAGAATAGACAGTAACGAGAGAAGTCACATTTACGACGATAGCAATTCAGTTATTTTATGCAGAGCAGGAAGTAGCGAAGGTGGAAGCCGAGGGAAAGATAGCTTTGATCGGATTCAGTGTGCTCATTCGAGATGAGAGAAGACCCAACGAGAAAATGGGGTCGCAGGTTAGCCGAATGAGTGTCGTTGTTGTACGATGTTTTGTCGAGACGACCGATGTATCGATTTTGAAGCATCCAGTTCTATGTTTTTCTTTTCATGTATATAATTTCCCGTATAGAGCAGATGTCTATATGACTAAAAAAATCGCTGTAAAACCTAACTACGATTTCCTACATCTTGTGTTATAGCTTCGATTTTTTCAGATATGTCCTTCTAATCGATTCGATGACACTGTTAGTATATTCGTCTGTGCTATGACGCACTGGTGACCAACGTGCAAATGCAGTCGTATAGAAACATGGTACACTAAACTGTCATCTCGGCGAACGGTCGACGTTCATCAGTACGTATCACTTTTGAGCCGACGTTCGCGTTAGGCTGGTCCACAATCGGTGATGTCAAACAGCGAGATGTAAAAGAAAAATCTAAAATGCATCTCACTAACGGGCGCATTGGGCGTCACAGTCGATGCTGGACTTGGTTGAACTATCCCGTAGTGAATGCACGCTCGCCACCCACCGACTCCCACCCCTCTCTTGTCCCATCGCTGTCACTCCTCCCTCTTTATTACAGTGTATCGTCTGCAGATAACGAGTACTCTTTGTGTTCCGTTGTAATCATTTGTTTTTGTCCATCTATAGGTTATTACGCTGATATTGATTTTGGCTCACTTCGTACCCAACAGTATCGATGTCTTAGACAATTTGACATCACCTACTTGGGCCGCATTTTGATTGAGTACGTGGAATATGATGGCAAACCCATATAACTCCAGATTTACATTTGACGAAAGTATCCCTTAGAAAATGAGATTTACCGCTAACGTCTGTGACGCTAAAGCAGTCACCACAATGAAGCGGATTATCGGGACCAAAAGTATACAATGTTAGATCTGTAATCTGTAACTGGTTAGGTCTTCTTGCTCACTTCCACAACGAAAGTGATCGATATCCAAACAAAACTATGTGAGATGAGAATAATATAAACCAAGCATAAGGTATGACAAAAACAACGTTCGGGCAAACCAATGTCGGGGCGGTACCTCAAACCGGTGTTTGCCCCAAGCGAAGATAATAATGAACGAATGCTTGAAAAATGTTTGACATGGCATGTACGAGCGGTCTGCTTTATCGTTCGTATTGGCGTCGATGTTCGGTAAGGTATACTCTGCCGTTATTTTCAAGCCAATTAGACGTTCCACCATCCTCGTTGAAACGACGGGCGTCTGCAAAGATGCACACTAATTAGTGTTTTTCTATTAGCTGTTTTTCTCGATTGACCCTATGGTTTGCTTTTTTTATTTGAGTTTTTGCTCGAAATACCTTATTTCATCGAGCTATGAGGGTGTGCAAGGCTCTTAGGGAACTGTCGTACGTTAAAAGAAATAGAAATGTCAATCGCTTCACAACCATATCGCCGATAAACTCAGCGAAGTTTTAGCGTCTTCCCTTAACTCTGCTCAGCGTGAACGTATTTTTGAAAGCCGGCTGCGTGACGAAATACGCAAGGTACCAAAACGTACTTTTCTGTCCCGTCGCTAAATAAAAACTCCAGTCGCAGACGAGTGAAATTGTTATTATTACAAAAAATGGAAGACTACATTCGAAATATAAATAGATTGGTTGATAAAACCGGTTGCTTCTCAAAGACATCAATCTAAACATGAGTATTTTTTTGCCATGGGGTTACCTCTGGGCTTCAGGCAGCCATCTTTTTCAATAACAACCGTAAAGGTACCAAAGCCAGTATTCTGGAGGTGCTATTTATTAGTGAACGTAGCGTAGCGTAGTCAATGCGACGAACATTTTTGCTTCGTTACTGGACATTACACCCTTCAGATGGGACCAAAGATGCTTCCCAATATATATACATACATACATATATATGTGTGTGTGTGTATATAAAAAAATACAAGGAAAGCTAAGAATGTAAAACATAGAAACAAATTTTACACAGCAACGTTTATTTTGCTAAGAAAATCGACATTAAAATCTATAGACGATAGTTGGCTGAAATTAGTGAATAATAAGTACGGTAGCACAGAAAGACCCATCTGTGATTTGAGTGAAGACTATGGACATACGGTGTAGTACAATGGCTAAATGGTCCGGTATAACTATAATTATCTAGAGTTAGACGTTGACACGACAGCACAAACAAATGAACACGTCTCACTCTGTGCGAGAACGCATGAGAAAAGGCCATGACTCGACCATTTGCAGCTATGAATCTCCCCGACCATCGATTAGCGGATGCTACCTAACAAAGAAAAAATTAAACCTCATAGAAATCGAACAGGCAAATAGTGCCCCATAAACCATTCAATGGAAAGATTGAAATGTTTTACATTTTGATGTATACGAATCAACCCCACCCCACCCCACCCCAGCTACGGAGAAGTTTTACCGGAGGTACCGATAGAAAAAAATAGATTTGGTTTTTAACTTTAGTTGGCAGGTACAAGGCGCGAACACCAGAAGTCGTACGATGTTACTATAGATACGCAAACGGTTAGAAGGGACGAAAAAGAAAATGCAAGTGCGAAGCGATCATAATGTACGCGTTAGCCGTGATTTCTATGTGGTTACGTCTTCTGTTTGGAGCTTTGACGGCTTCTATTACTAGGTCTGTATGTGGTCATCGTGTTGGCTAAACACAGACATAATTATCAGTAATAATATAAAAATAATAGTATCGAATAGATCGGCGCTAAGGCCAAAATCTGTGGCGACGCTTCGACTCAACGTGTCGACCTTACCACGCGCAAGGGCATAGCTAGCTGAAAACATTTTTTCATGTAAATTAATCAAGGACCAAATACCAGATTGATAGTAATCACGAACTTTTAACAGCTAGCAGTTGCTCATACGCACATAGTCAAACAGGATCCATTATACATATATATACATAGAAGAAAAAATGCCACCAAAGAACCGCTATTCAAAATAAGAAACGGCACCTCCCACGATCACCGCTTTAATTATTAGAGACAAGAACACCGAGCTACTGCTCAGGCTATTACAAATAAAATAGATAAATTATCCGCACAACAGGATGGATGCACTTAAAAGTGACGCAGAGATAATTAGATCATGGACTGCCATAGCTATCCTAAGCAAACGTAAAGTATGTTTGCCTATTTATTATACTTCCAGTAAATGAAGATGACGTACACGATAACGGCTATTCTATTGCTTCAAATATAGAACCAGCTAAATTATCAAGGTGACGATTATGATTTTTGGTCCGTATAAAAAGGGGGACACTTTTTATGGCATCATTATTCTGTATCTAGGTAAAAATTCGTTTAGCACGAACTCCAATAGAGAAGGTACTTGCCCGCTGCTTAACGTAGAAAGGATTGAGCAGATTCAGGGATTGTAATAGTTTTCATGTATTACGTCCGCTACCCAAGTTACTGGGCATAAGTGTAGACAGCTGGCTCCGTTCGCCCTTCTGACAAACTGACGAGAAACAGTTACCACCAGCAATAACATGGGGTAAACTTCCATTCCCCTAGGGAAGCTACTCTAAAATTTGAATTGGTCTCGTTCTGTTGGCGTGTTGTTAACGTACCGGCGCTACTCCATCCTCCTGCGTCCATCAGCAGGAAAACATCAGGATGTCGCGAGCGAAAATGCGCTCATGGTCGTCGCCATATTCGACCAAACCCGTTCGCCCAGTGCTGAACTACGTATGGTTCCAAGATGTTTGCGACCATCATCATCGATCTGGGATCGAGTATTTGGCTAGTAGCAGCAGTGGCAACAACATACGGCAGCAGGGGTAACATAGTGAGTCAATGAATTAGTGATCAGATGGGCTGCTTTGACTGTCTGCACGCCTGAGTATGACGTTCAGATAGCGGCCAATATATTTTAAATGAGCATCTCATTTACAATGAAAAAGCGAACACATTTCCGGGACAGCCAACAGCGCCACTACATCGAGTCTCTACCAGCGTTGCCTAAGCAAATAATAATAACGCATGCGAGCTAATCGCGCCATCTGCCAAAGCTTGTGCGTGCATTTGTATGGTTAGCGTAAAAAGGTTGACGGTTCGTGCACCATGTCTGCGTATATGTCCACCCGTCCACAGGTCGCGATCAGCACAGTTCACAGCATCATGCACACACATACATAACATAATAGTACCATTATCATAAACGTACTGTAAAAAGGCGAACGCGCCTGTGACCTTTGCAATGACTGTCGGCAGCGGCGGGCGGTTATAGTGTCGGCGTTGGCAGAAGCCACGTTTTCATCGGGCGGACTCGGCTACACGAGAACGTTAGCCACCCGGTTCAGATCTGCGTCGTGCTGGTGTTTACCCAACGGCTACGTCGCGGCTCTCTGTGCAGAGACGGCGGCGGCGGCGACAGGCCATACTAACACCCACACACAAATGCGTGGCCAGAAACTATCTTCAATCATTTCGTTTTTTGGCTTCTCAGTGTCCAGGAGCAACGGAAAAGCTTTAGCGACGAAAAGTTCGTCAGCTGCCGGGGGCCATTGCTGGTTTTACAGGATCTCAACAGCAGGTTTAGTAGTAAATAATTAATTGTCGATACCCGTCTGTAAGTTTGGAAGCTTATTGGATTTGCTTGCGAATGCGCGCCGTGCAGGAGCGCTCACAATAGAAAAGATGACGAGACGGGGCGGAATTACCACAGAGCTGGCAGACATGTTCCGCATGAGGATCGTATAGGACGATTGGTCATTTTGTCCCGGGCTGAATTCCCTAAAACGGACGATGTCGATTGACGTTTGTTTCCCGTATACCCCCGTGAACAAATTTTTTTGCAAGTGAAACGAAATTGATTTTTCTACGTGTCAGTAACGTCCACAAATAGATCATTTCGACTGTAGTCATATCCATAATAATAGTAGTAATAGTATAGAAGTGATATGTTGTCTTTAAGTAACCGGCAAGTACTGCATATACATAGAAGGACCTGTAACGGGAGGCTGGATGTAATAATTAACAGGGCCGATAGATTGAAGCTCTTTCCTCTTCCCAGTTGAATAAAAGCAAGTATCCTCTGGGCAAACGCTTTCTGTTGAGTGGTATTTTTTCGAAGCTGAAATTCAAATTTTAGCGCGTTTATGTCTACCCATTCTTCCCTGAAATCCTGTTCGAAGTAATTCAGAGCTCGCAATTGACTTCGAGCCAATCGATATTCAGTTAAGCTAAACGTAATGGTGCGTGTTATGAGCAATTGCCTTTATCTACGGTTGAATCACCGTTTGCCTGCATGCTTAATCTAGCCTATACCCAACAACAGCAGGAATAAGTGTCTCCATTTTCCGTCCGGAACGTTCGCAAAAATCTGCTTTAATGTCGACGATCGACTAAATGTGACAGTACCAATTATACCCTCAGCCCAACGAAAAAATTCTACCCACAAATGCGTTGCTGACACATTGAATCATTTCATGATTGCCTCATAGTCCCAATGATACGTCGCAGAACGCATCGTCGCGGCACGACGCGCGCACTTCGCTTTAACGAGATAACGTAAAGTTGGTAATGGTTATTCGTTGACGAAAAGGTCATCACTATTTTAACGCGACCAAGATTAGACCGCGGATTACCCCGACAGGTCGGCATGCTGAGTGACAATCGTCGCCACATAATCGCTTTGGTAAAGGTAGTCGAAAAACGAATTTGGTCATGATTGTCATCCAAAGGATGCCTGTCTGCAGGCACATGTAGGTCCAGCTATTTCGTGTCGTGCCTTCAACGATATCGCTAACGTGAACCAACCGGGTAGTGCAAACGCCAAATCAACATTTCGGAATGCTTAACACAAAATGACGCTACCAAAGCGAACGATCTGGCATTTTTCCGTCGTTCAGGTGTTGACAGACCCGCCACCTGAACCATCGTTCGATATGAGAATCGATTTTTAACCCAGTTGTTACGACCCATTTGCCAATTAGTGCAAAATCGATGACAAATAAGCGGCGTTACAGGGCTCGACCAAGGTCATTGTCGCTCACGATCAATTGAGCCCACTACCGAATCTCGCTATGCCGAAAGCAGCCCCATCAAGCAGCCGCGCCAAGCACACAAACGTTATTTACATGATCGATAGTGAGAATGAATAAGTGCCAATTCATTTGTCCAAGAACTTGAACCAGTCAGTCATAGTTGCCGCGGAAATTGCTTTGCATAGGGTATTGATACCGCGATTGATGATGCTAACAAACTTGAAGAACGTTAGTGTTTATCGGCCGAGTTTGCATGAGCACAGAGTTAACCGGCCAAAAAGCGACGTCGACGTGTACAGGATGTCTGAAAAACCTCCCGTAGCCTTTTAACAGATTCATCCAATTCTAATCGCTACGCAATTGGAAGGACCCATTTTACTGTACGTTACGTACATTGCATAACATACCGACAATTGGATGGATATACGATAACAGCATTTTACGTACAAACGAGCTGTCCGATTCTTGGACAACTCATACGTGTAATATGTAAATAGCTATTTGAGTACGCAAGCGTTATATCTATATATTTTAAGCAATATATATGTATGCATTTTAATACCAATTTACGTGGGTCCAATTGTAAGATTAGCTGGCCACCAAGTACCAATTCTATTCCGTCATGGTTCACCCCGTGCTAGATGGCAACTATGAACCAAGCAGTCTATTATACGAACTACACAAACGTTCTCCTTCAATGAATCAACCTGTTTGGGTGTATCATTGTATTTGTTTCAAGGGGGCATAATGTGCTTCTTAATATGCGTATTACTATTTTCTATCTATTTTTAAAAAAACAAAGACGGAAGTGACCACCGTACCACGTTATCAATAGCACAAATCGAGCCGTCAGCAGTACGGCACACTCAAGCAATATCACCTACTTAACAATACCATATGTAGCTACTGCCAACTCATAGATGTACATCTATCTCACTTTGACCACGTTTCCAGTAAATTCTGTTTTGTGATCAGTTCAAGCAAATAAACCTCTGTTGTTGTATCATCACGTCGTATATGTGAAATACTTAATAATGGCTTGAATCCGCCACGGTACATTATCTGTAGTCGCGTGCTCGGTCAGCCTCCCTAAACCTAAACCCCAATCCTATCTCAACCCAAAAGACTCATAACCATTGTGCCAAACATGACAATATCAACACAAATTATTTCGTTAAGAAGTTCAAACGAGATTACCCGATAGCATTAGCATCTTAAGCCCAGCAACTACCGTAGAAACCGTATGCATGTCTGCAATGGGCGTTTCGCCGGCCGGGTACCCTAATCAATAACAAACGCAGCATCAGCAGACGTTAGATCGGGCGGCTGTAGTTCGAATAATGTCCAGCGGTCCGAGATACTCTTCGTATCATATCAATCCCCTCTTCCTTTCACTGGATCTCATATTTAATTGCGCAGATATCCCAGCGTCGTCGCACTAACGGTCGCCCGTGGTGTGAAGCAGTCGTAATCCCCGGTGACTGAAGGATGAACGGAATGGACTTCAGAAAAGAAATATATGCATCTGCACAGACGTGTATCAGTAGTAGAAGATGAACGACTGTTAATGATGCTATCTATGGGAAATTTCAGTTTCATACACCGTTACAATGGGCAGGAAATGGAACTCGACACAGGTTTTGTGAGGCTTACATGCAAGAGATTCGCAAACGCAATGGAAAGTTACTTAATGAAGAAATAATTAATTTTTGACAGAAGTCAGAAAATCCAGTGCGCATTGACGATTGTCATTTTTCTGATAAACTATTATCTAGGCAAGCGAAGTACAGTCAGAAGATGGAATTGTCAATTAAAAAAAAAAAAGTAAGAAGTTTGACGTCCGGGCGTCGCTTCGGCGCGTACGGCCATATGCAAATATACATTTGAATTAGGCTGAAGTCATCGATCTAACTCGGAAAAATCTTTTTGACCCGCTGAAGTGGGGGTTTATCGGTCGTTTCTGCTTGTTATAAAGTACACACAGATTCAACAAAATTGAGCCTTACATGTGGATTATGCCGTACCTTAGCATATCGATACGACATTAACGGCTAGATACGGATAGGTAGCTACAAATGACCTATAGCGAGCAGTAGAAGCATAAGGTCCGCACAAAGGAAGCGTAAGGTTCAACTTTAATACTCTCCAATATTCATTAAAAGTTTTTTCAACCTATCGACATACGGCAGTCCGCCTTGCAATAACGGGACAGATTTCATGGTACGGTTACCGCACATCACGTCTAGCCAGCTTCCGTGATAGCGTAGTCGGCAACGCATTCGCCTACTAATACGTTAGCACTATTTAGGAACAGGACACACGAGACCTAGCTCCACTTGTCGGTAATGGCTGTTACACTATTTAGCAATTATATTATTATTATCATTATTATAATGGAAGTCAGAGGAAGATTCCGATACCCTTCCCCTATCACTGGTCTACGATATCTCTACACACATACAATACAATGGATATGTATACAAGCCAGTGCAAAGACATGTATTTCCGTTGTTTGTTGTTCTGGTTGTGCGCGTATTGCCGGACCACGCGGGAGATAGAGGGCCGTTTCCTGCTCGTCATGAATATCTCTGACCATTACATAAGGCAGTGCATATTTTAACAAGACATTTAGCTGTTATTGCCATTCCACGATATGGTAAAACATTGCACGGCTCTACTTTATACCCAATGTCAATTTTCTATTACTGCATAGCGCCGATGGCGAAACCGCCTAACTGCTTTTGTTGCCATTATCGTTCTAGGCCATATTCAAAAAAAGAACGTGGTACGATGAGATACCGCAGTACACACTGGGAGACATAATCATCATATGGCAAAACAGCGTGTTTCTATTGTTGACAGTGTGGTGAAAGCTGGCCGTGCTCGCGCATATATAAATAAACCATAGCACACAAGCAAGCCAGAACCGTATTCGTCACTATTTCCTTTTTGGCGCTAGGAAACTACCGATGCAAAGAACGCTTCCTGTGATAACCTTTAAAGTTTCCCCTTCTAATCTTTCTCCTGGCCTTAAATGCGCGTGAGACAAATGCCTCGTTCATCCCAGCCTGATATTCTTATTTCTGTATGTATCACACGAATTAACATTATCTCTATAGATATCTTTTTCGTTTCCAGCTGTGTCGGATATCTTTTAATCGAATGGAAGATCGCGGACGGTTTACGATTGGAACAGATTAAAATATATACGTATCTTGGATGTCGTCCGTAGACCAATGGTTGGCGTATTTGGACATCTCCTTTACAATGTTGAATAGAATGAAAAGTTGCCAAACAAGGCTGCCAGTGTTTACAAGCACAACGTCATTCGGTAGACGTATACACAACGATGGAAATTAGACAAAAAACAATATCGAAACAAAACGTCGTGATCGGTAAATTATTCCAATTACTTTCAGGCACGCGATTCGTTACCTGCTTAACACGTGGCCGGACAAAATAGCGGAGATACGATGCAAAATTTCACCAGTGTACAACCAGTGGCCTTAAAACACCTGTGCGTACAGACAAAGTCACACACATATGCATACATGCACAGCATTGAAACTGTATAGCCTTTTTTTTTTTTTTTTTTTTTATATTCAGTGTTCCATGCAGTAGATAGATATCGGAAGGGGGAGAAGCAGGCCTCCAAAGTAAAATCTTGTCAATATTAAAGATTACGAGTAACAAACAAAGCTGACAAACGGGACCAACATTGAGTTGATTGCGTCGTCATATTAGGGATAAAGAACTGGACGGGTACGGTTTGTTATTGAAAAGGTCTGTTTGGAAGTACAATA
>NW_019213444.1:32548-129170 GCF_002532875.2 Varroa jacobsoni
GGTCTGGAAGTATTCCAGAAACAAAGCGATGGGAAAGGGAGCACACGAACATTATGAACAAGTAATCCTTGTTTTTTTAACACGTTTTTCGAGAAAAGGGCGGGGAAGGGGAGAAGCGGGGTGGGAGTAGGTGAAAGCTGATTCGGATAATGTCGTTGTCGTGCGGTAAAAACAGTAAGAATCGATGTAAAAAAGGTTTTTAATGTATTGAGAAAGGCTGATGCACTGAAACGGTATTGAGCTCTTTGTCGCTAGGTGTGAGAATTGACCGGTGACCTTGTACGCCGAAAGCTGTATAAATCTGGCTATTGCAAAAAAAGGGGTGCGCTTGGACTTGTGTGTGCATCTAGCGGGCTGTAAATAGGATCGTTTTTTATGTCGTATTTGTTTATGACGCTGTTTAGACAGTGTCGTGTCCCAGTCATCAGCTTGTATCAAGCTGTAAATGTTCCATCAACCAAAGCTATTACGTGTATATTGTAAATAAATGTTAGAAATTAATATTCGAATTATTCCGAATAAATCTACGACGAATTGTACAGAGCAATAATCGGAGTCTCCAACAGATATTTTCTCTCTGACGTATGATTTTGCTTTACGCTATGTAAACCTTATCTAAAAGAAGTCGTTTTCGCACAGCAAAGGAAGCTGATCTCCCGAAGTTCACGAAAGTTCATCATATAAAATCATTACTGATTTCTTAGGTCGTCACTAAAAAAATCCTTTTTGTCGTCTTTTTCTTTGAAAACCCATTTAGAAATATAGAAGGAAAAAAAAAAAGAAAGACGAAACGAATGGGAAATACGCATGTTAAAAGTTACCCCTGCGAAGTTCAATAGATAAACAGTCAAATATTTACCTCTCAACTGGGGCGACAAGGGCAATGCAAACGGTGTTTTTTTGCTACTTACATTTTTTCTTGCCAAAAGGCCGTCACATTTGAATGATGAGGTGAACCCCTCGTCACTCCCGGCTCTTCATCGTACGTTTTGCTCCTTACTGCTTCGTTGTGTGTTAGTTTTATCTGAGAAATTATTAACATGTAATGGATAACGATGATAGGTGCCGCACCATAATGGAGACGCTCGCGATCAAGTAACCTGACGATATGTTGCCGATAATAAGGGAGCTTGCTACCACTTCTGCTAACAGAAGATGGGTTACTGTAAACAACTACAGTAACTACTATCCAAATATCCAGGTTCAAATAGGTCAAAATGCGTAAATAAAAATATTCTGGAAAAAACGTCTTAAGTACAATGAAAAAAGTATATACTCTAGTCAAATACGTTTCTACGTTGAAATATGCTTGTACGTTAAATACGTTGCCTTCTTCCGCGCCCCCTACGTCAACCAGAAGGGTTAGCAGTTCGTACGCTTCTTCAAACGTTCCGGCAAACGTCTGATCGTTCGTCGATAAACGTGATTCAGCGTGGTACGCCCATTCAATTTATTTGATGACAGCTGGTACAACATATAGCGTGAAACAAATGTAGGCATACAATGGAGAATGATATGAGTCTAAGTGTGGAGCAACGTAAACCTCTTATTATGTGAGAAAACAGGTTTTCAGCTGATACGGATGCTCTTTTAATCGTCAGCCTGTCTTTTCTGTAAGTATAATATATTCCCCTACTTGTATAGTTCAGTCTTAACTCTCCCCAGATCTACCTTGTCTTACTCCGACAACATCAGTAACAAAACTCGTCAGTCCTAGCAGATTCAGTCAGTCAGCTAAATTCAACCAAAAACGGTTAGGCCCTAACAAGTTTCAGCGCGTCCTTCTCCATTATCAGGCTATTTGTACTTGTGCTTATGATGATAGGATAACGTGGCTGTGATAGGCGTTATGCAGCGCGCCGATTTGTCACAAATCGTTTTCATATCACATTGTGCAATTGTATAACACCGGCAGCCTAAACACTAGAGAGATCTAGCACCTATGCGCCTTCAACGTCTACTATTACCCCTTCTGTATTGCCTTTCGCGATGTCCTTCCGCCGAACGTAATTGCAAAGACCGCTGTAAGACTATATGTCAGATGCGAAGAATACGCACGTATCGCGTTCGACCCAAGAAGATGCCATTTGGTAAAAAGTTATTGTGAAAGTGTTAAAGGGGGACAATGGGGTATCGTCAAGTTTGACATCGGCTAGTAAACGCTAATAGACGAGAAAGAGACAGCACCCGGCGTTGCGTCGGGACCTCCAACGTTGAAGGTTCCGCTGTAATACGTTTGCCGTATGTTGAGCATCATCACATTATACAATAGATTCCCCAGAGTAACCGTAGTTCGTTAGCCAATCAACTTGACTTATAAGTTGACATGATTTGCTGATGCCAAAAAATCACGTGCTGCGTATTCCGTCATCTTGTCCGTGTCTTCTGCTGCCGCCGCCGCCGCCGCCGCCGCCGCCAGGATGTCATAGCAGCTCTCCAGGTGTCGCCGCCACCTTTGCCGCTGTAGCTACTATATAAATGGTGTTAATAAGAAAGAAACGACTTTCGCTTGTGTCTTGCTTGAAATAATGAAGTTGATCGTAATCGTGTTTTTCTTATTGTAGACGTTTGTGGCTGCCGCCGTCGCTGGCTTTGGTCAGGATGATTTTGCCGGCGCTGCTATGAGCGCCACAGACGCCATAACAGTAAATTGCCAATTTAGCAACTGGAAAATGTTGTGTCGTCATTATCATTAACAACAGCAACAACACCAAGATGTTAATTTTGTTCCTTTTATTCTTGAGACAAACATTCGATATTAGGTGGCAGTCCCTAGCTGTACCGTGTTAGTGTTTATAACGATATCAATCACATCAATAGCAACAACAAAACAGCGCGCGCAGAAGTTGAAGCAGCAGCAGTTACATCAATCAACCACAAAAATAAAATTTGGTGCCATTGAGCAGCACCACGTATACGCACGTTCTGTTATCACTTTGTTATCATTGTCGCCATTTTCGTTCATTCTCCGCAATGCGTTTGAAGCTTCTGTCTCGTTTGTTAACGATACGAACAATACGTTGGGACACTACGGGACTAACCAGCATCTTGCTCGTCGCTGTCGGCGACCCCGTTATCTCTACCGTTGTCGTCAACGCACCAAAAGAGATGATGCTATGAAATCTGACGAAAAACACAAAACCTATACATGACAGTCTATCCATGCCTTGGCGGGAAAAGGCCTCGCTCGCAAAGACACGCGCATGCACAAACACACATCGTGCTCCGGACCGCAGCGTCATCGCTACCTGTTCTGTTACCTGCTTGTGTTTGTATCACTTAGACGGCCGTGGTTACAGACCTATTGCCGTTGCCCGTAAATAACTAGGAGAACGTACAGCGACAACGTTAACGCAATTCAACGCTTCAGGACCAGCATCTTCGCTCACGTACATACCATCATCAGTGTAATTGCGCGATAACAGTTGCAACTGCAGAAAAATAAATTGTTGATTGTCCTATTGTTGTTGTTGTTGTTGTTGTTGCTGTTGTTGCTGCTGCTGAAGTGCGTGTGGTTTTCGCGGTTGTTTTTGTTGTTGTCGTAGTTGTTGGCGGTCCTAGCAGTTAACACTTGACGCTTGCTGCTGCTGATGGAACGCTCGTGGAAACGACAGAACCAGCCGTAGCTGTAGCGGACATTGTCACCTCCTGGAGTTTCAAAAGATGTCGCGCAGGCGGCAGCGACGCTATTGTTGCTGGAAGTGTTTTTACGTTTTGTGAAAGCGGGCGCGCGAAAAAAGCAATTCAAACGCAGGGGGGCTGTTAAGCAATGACATAATGGGATGTACGTATGGCTGTTATTCGTGACATGCTTAGATAGATTTGATGGCTTCTGTAAAAAAAAACAGTGATGATAAATGGCCATCTCGCTAACGGAACGCCATGTTCGGTTCGAGAGACGGCAGACGGCGGCGTATCTACTGCCTAGAACGTAATTATAATAATTATTCATCACTTATTGCTAATATGTAATATCTATTCGTGCAAGATGTGACTGGATACTTTTCACGATTTGTCCATTGCGTTAGAGATGCTGGCAATTTTTATAAGAATACGGTGAAGTTTATAAGGATCTGTTAATGTTAATAATGCAGCAGGTAACGATGAACAGGCGTTAATGATGGGCCGCAGAAATCGTCTTATAGGCTAGTTCGTCTTTGATAACTCGCCGGAACCGTTCGTCATATTACTAGGATGTAGTTTGTTTCGGCAGTGATCGGTACTGCTTTAATGCGAGGATAGGGTCTTAGGAGCGTTCGGCTTAGTTCCTGCAGGCCACACAAGGAAAAGGATTTGTGGGTTTGGTATAAGAAATCTTAGCACCTCCCTATTTCCGGAACCGAATCGCGTTAGTGATCGTTTACTATTAATATTTCTGTATTTGTTTATTGACAAAAAAATTGCCTTATCACTTTAATTTCGTTTTTAGTGGGCGAAGAAATATCATTAAGATATCGAAATTTCAAAGATATTTTTACGGGGCAACATTAATTAAAAGGGTAATGGAGCAGTGGCAATTGAATAGATTTGTATTTCAACCAGACTATTTGCGTGAAGTGCTACCAGCAAACTGGCGCCTCATGTGAGGTCAAGGGCTAATTCGGCTTGACCAGGTGAAACTTACACAGAGTCGGGTATTTCTTCAGAGGTAGCAAAAGACAAACAACGTTCCGAATCAACTGCGACGAGATGACGGGCAAATTGGGGTAAAAAACGAGGCTAATCGTGAGAAAGTAATACAATTACTGAAACACTCGAACGAGAGAACGACAATAGGATTACTACAGCTAAATTGGATGTAATCAATCAATAAGAATGAGTTAATAAGGTAATTGCAATAAAAGAGGGCACTAACAAGGCAAAGTAATAGAAACTGATTGATTACAAGTCGCCTCGGTCGGGCAAACACGATGGGATAACGGGGTTAGTTCTAGCAGAATGGGCATCGTGCCCCTGATTAAAAGCCCAGGCTAAAGTGAAGCTAAACGGATAGAATATCTGTGTATTATTTGCAATGTATTCAACATCGGACTTCAACGTGATAAGCTTTCCAAAATTTCCACGAAGCTACATTAAAGCAGACGATTCAGTGAAAAGACACTATACACACAATGTACAGCTCGAAGTACTGATAAACTTACTTTTGTTGTACGAGATATCGACAATATGTGTTATCTCAAAGCAAAGAAATGCCAAACTACTGGCTAAAATAATAAAATACCGGAAATTTTAGGTACGGGCACTAGGTATCATTTCTGATTGTCACCACGAAATCAATCGTGTTTCTACGCTTCGATTAGAACCCCGGCCACTCTGCCAAAATTACCTAAATTTAGTAGGCAAACACGTTACCTTACCATCGTCACGGGGAGGCGGTAAATAGGGTTGAGAAAGCCATAAGGAACCAATAAATCAATAAAAATGATTATTTTTAATCTTGGCTGTTTTCTAAGTGAGGCACATATTTCGTCGATGTGCCTGTAACAAGGTTCCACAAAACACATATAAATTTAAGATAAACTAAAATTGATATCTATGGGGTAAATATCATATGGTCTTTGCAGTTATAAAAAAGATCAGCAGGCCATCCGGAAGCAGGCCTGGGCGATTCACAGGAAAAAGTGCCTTAGGCGAAATAAATGAAAAATATAGGTTAGTAAATAGCCGGGCGCGTGACTCTTGGAAGAGTTTGCTATATGTTACAAAAAAAAAACAACACACAAATAATAGTCTTTCTGTAGAAGCTTTCTTCTATGTGTTTCTCGTTGCGTTTTTGCTCCGCAAACTTTTTTTTTAGTCTGTTAATATCGTTATTGTAAGATTTATCCGCAGTCATTGTTACGTATTGCCACTTTCAACCAGTGATAAACGTCTGTCTTAAGCCTTGTATACAATTAAATAGCCAATTTGTGCTAATTATCATCATATCGTACTAATCGCCCCTTTTTACGAAAAACTATGAAAACTTAATTTCTAACCACATAGTAGCTAATTTTACTTCATATATTATATTTATAGCTTATGTTATATTTAGCTAATTATTATTTCCGATATCTGCACACTTGTTTGCTCAGTCAGTCAGTCAGTCAGTCAGTCAATTGCAACACTCTACAAACGCTTGTGAGAACACTGAATTTCACGGATCTACAATCGGGCTAAGCTACCCATCTCGGAGTCTCGTTGCTTACGAAATCACCGACTTGTCAAATCTTCACCGGAATATGTCGACTCAGACGTAAACGATTCCCTGAAAAGGTCATAAATGAATTCCGTAGAAACAGCAACAATGGTAGAAATCGTAATGATAGTGATAGAAGTTTTTTTCGTCGTTCCGAAAGCCGGCGCCAATGAAAACATCCGTTTAGTGACTGATCGTCATTAGAAGTAATGCAACTTGTGATTCCGGACTGTAAAAATTACGGCATGCGGCTTGATGCCAATTGCTCAGCTTGTCCAGCTAATTTCAGTAAATTGGTCCAATCGCCATTCTCGTTTCAACATCTTTTTTTGCGGCTATTCAAGGACTGAAGGCTAAACAAACGGGGCTCTAGTTGAACAAAACGTAATCTAAGTTAACCGCACGTACTCTTCTCGAATAAATAGTCCAGCTTGTCACCGCGGTACTTCCACTTGGGCTATCGTCGGCTTTGAATGGGCTAAGTTCCGACAATATACTAAATGATTCCAAATCAAAATGTACAGTCAATCGATTACAAAAGGAATCGACCTAAAGTTTAAGTCACATGCGGGTGTTTCACTTTTTTTTACTAAGGACAAATTGAATACTGAATAAGACTGTCCAAATTGACAAACTAGCCTTATAAGACTGGAAGGTCAATATAACTGAAATCTGACCAGTTCTTTTTATCCCCTAACTTTACTAATTAAAACTATAAAGCTAAACATGCTACTATAGATACGAGGCCTGTCTATCTGATTTCCGGCCCAGTATGGCGATTTTGCCGTATTTATAATCCGCCCTAGAGCTACCCAAATCTTTCCCATAAGCCTCTCCTTCGCTAAGGAATCACTTGTAAAGTGTCGTCTTACCCCCCATTCGTAAAGGTCGTAAGACTAGCAAGCCAAAAAGGTGCACATTAGGGTGTTGTTTTTTCGTAAGCGAGAAAGAATAGAGCAGCCATTTTGTGCAAATATTTATCCAATAATTTATGTATCTACAATGACCAGCTGTTAGCGGAATGTGCCTGTACCTTCTACATAATTAGATTGGGTCTACTGACGAGGAAATGGCCAGCCCTTGGGAAACTGAGACGATACATGTATAACAGATTGTGATACATTTAAGTAGTACTCGACAAAAAAGCTAAACGGAAATCCTCATCAAGATCACTTAGACGATTGATCTTTGCTATTCTCTAGAACGAAGCTTCCAGCTGATAAAGTAAGGGCTGAGGTTGAACGCGAACCAGACAGAAACCCTTGTAGGCTAATGATGATGACACCGATGGAACATCCTTGACATATCTGCTTTTTAACAGAGTGAAGCACGACTGTCATATTCAACTTACACCTTTCAAAAAAAAACCTAATAGGTCTGTCAATCATTATCTAATATAGGAGCTAATAAGGCAAACTTTTACTAGACTCGTTTCAACATCTTTCTACATAAGGAGTACAATACGGAATCGGTACCATGGCTTCGCTATCTATATACGCTAAGACTATCCTAACGCATTTCATGGCTCAGGGCACACGCCACGCAGGAGGTGCAGCAAATTCCACTAAGCACACAAATACAAGATTTGCCCCAGTGGTAAAGGTAAAATGAGTTTTATAAATTTTAAGGCCAACCAACTGATTGATATCTGCTCATCACACCGTTTCCGTGCCGTGACCACCCCGATAATACCATCGCGTGAAAGTAATTAAATTACTTTCACCGATATGTGTTTGAGCATGGTATAGGGTATCCGTAATAGTTGCCAACTCAGATGCGAAACGAACAGATAACGCGCCGGGCGTGAAGATTACGCGGTAAGGGAATCCGTAACGCTTAGAATATCAAATATAGGGGAGACTGCCGAGGATGTCTTTGAGATAGGTTTTGCGGTACTATATAGGCTCATGTTTGTAATGGCCGCTATCTGAGTGATGACAACGGTAAATTACCGGTTTAGCCTGTTGGCTGACTAGATAATTGATATATATATATATATATATATATATATAAGGATTTGTAGAATGCGTTCTTTGAAAAAGATACGTTTCTACTCGAAGAAAGACGGGAGCGAAGGAGAAGTTGAAAGGAACCGAACAAACTTCACACGAAAGTTGTAATGCAAATTAAGTGATTGGTCATGACCTATTGTAAATGTATTTGAAATAATATATTATACACCAGTAGAATAAAATAGTTTTAAGAAAAGTTTTTTGAAATAAGGCGAAGTAGTTGCGTACAACTACGCATTGGCGGAGTGAGCTCAATATCGGGGATTATCAAAAATTGAAAGAACATTCGATGACTTACTCATTCAAAGGTAGTTAATTACCTATATACAATATTAATATAAGTTCGACAAATGCCAAGGCAAGTTATACTCGTATGGCGTATCTAAGTTTGTGTACGTCAAAACAAACTTAATTCGAAAATACATAGAGATAACTACATTGTCCGGAATCCCCTCAAATAGATCTCAGCATAGCGCTGTATCCTTTCGATCGTTCGCAGTAGAATGATCTATTACTCTGACTTTACAAAAATCACTTGGAAGAAGAACTTGCGGTTCACAGTTATTTCATAATTTTTTGCAATATACTAAGTATGCCACGCAATATATAGACTATTGACGGGTGATAAATTTTAATTGTTATTTGTTTCAAAATTGGAAATAATTAGTGGATCGGGATAGCTTCTGAAAAAGAAAGATACCGCTGGAAGTATAGACATGTAACCTCAATGTCGAACAACGTCAATGTCGAACGGGGTCTTACGAATAGCAGTGAGTCTCATCAGCCAAAAGAAGGTACCAGGAAAGCACCTCAAAAATCTGTAAGATAGTTAAGTCATAAACCTGGCATCGGCAAATCAAGTACTTATCACATTTTAAGACGTTACAAATGAGAAAGTTCTATTCTAGCAGTGCTAGACGCCATCAACAACGATGGTGTGGATGATTTTACAAATGTTACTCGGAAGAAAATTTAGGGGCACAACGAGCAAAAGAGCATGTGTGGACTAATTAAGTTACGCTCAAATTAAACGGTGCAGTTAATTGACATAACTTCACTTACTGGGCAGATGTTGGTTCATCTGTTATACAGGAAAGCCATGAAAATTTACCAATATATACAGTGTGGTGCAACGACTCAAGAAAAGGCTTATTTGGGCCAGTTTTTTTTGATAGTGCAGTGATTAATCTCAGTTACGTGAACCTACTGCGTGAATGTATTGTCTTTATATCCTTATCAGAATCCTGCGAAGAGAGAGTTCCTGCTCGTCTCCCGACCTGACCCCAATAGATTTTCCCTTACAAAGATACCTATAAGATGAAGACTGTGCCCGAAAGTCGACGACACCGCGATTGAGTACGAACGCACCACGAGAGTAAACGAAATGTCTGTTGAAATACGTTTACCAATAGTCCGCCGTCATTAACAATGTTTTGACCAGAACGATCATAACTTTGAGTACTTGCGGTAACAAGAAAATGTACATATTTGATGTAGATTTTTTAGCAATTCAAATGATAATTATATACAAATATATAAAAAGATGTGAAGTGTACATGTTTTTGGACGCCCTGTATTAACCTAAACTCATCTAATGCTATAAACTACATGTAGTTATGTGCACCGACAATATTCGGGGGTGAACTCAATTGATCCTTTCAAGCCGACCATTTGAAGTAGTTGCTCCTGTAGTCTTTTTCATTCCAGTATTGTTTTTAGGTAAAAAAAAAAAAAAGCTATACTGAAAATTTACGGGATGTCGTTTGTACTCTTTGAAAGCTAAGCGAATGGAACCATCAGAATAGGCCATCACATCCTGTGCCTTGTGGCCATGATTTAAAGAGAGAAATTTCATTAATTTGATTTTTACCTACAAATAGGCGTTTAGTTTTTCCTAAAACTAGAGTAGGGAGAGTTCGGGGTCGTTGATATCTCATATAGTAGTGTGAATATCGATTTGACATTGACACCGGTTCTAATCATACAAGTGATATGGCCGTATGGGTAATTTGTTTGTCTGTATTAGCGTATTTCGAGCATTACCGTTGATTGATACTACGAGATCGCGTTGGCTCTACGAAACAAGGTCGATTAATGATACCATTATACTCATGTCGCTTCATATTGAAATCAGGTGCACCTTATATTCTGATTTCAATTTACCTGCACCATTCATTGGTGACACCCTTTCTGGACCTTAACAGGAAACGATCTTACATTTACCTCATTTTGAAGGGGAAACCTATCGTCTCATCTAGCTGAAGCCCTTCTCAGACAGTCGTTATCAAAAACTTATCCGCTGGCATAGGTTCTTAGTAGAACCAAAAGCTCTTTTTCTTACTTGTAAAACATAGTTCGACAATGTTTAGGTCATGCTCCAGTTTGTTTTCAACACTTGCCTTTAGGATGAAATATGTCAAAGGTCTCGTATCCTCAATCCAGTAGAAATCAACGTTTTACCGTTGAGTTCGACAATGCTTTATTCATCTCGGTTACGAAAGATGCCGTTGCCCTCCAGTTAGAGGACAAGAGCAATGCCGCCAGTAACAATGAACGTCTTGATTCGCAAATATCTCATTGTGCACTCTCTGTTATGGACGAAACGGTTAGTATCTTCTAGATTTTTTTAAAATTTTCAGCTTCCCCTTTCCTAGACTCCCTGATTTTCTGCAACCGTTCCTGGTACCTGCTCTGATCTTCTGTCACCTTTATTCAATACAAGCGTTTGATCGTGTCACGGGGCTAAACTGTCACCTGGACGTCATCCGTTGCCATCCCATCCATTGAGAACTTCGCTAAGTTCAGGTATTCCTTTGCTCCCGCATTTTAAAGAGGGTTTTAAGCCAGCGGGAGTAGCCGCTCGTCCCAGCTAAGAAGTTAACTCAAAGAGAAAGAAGAAGATTTCAACGACTATAACGACAATGAAGAAAATAGGCTATGTTGAAAAAACAGCGAACATTTTGGATTGTTCTTTGTTGCCAGTTGCACTGGTCGCTGTATATCGACTTCCCCTGTACTACCCCAGTCACGATCTCCCTTTCACAGGCATAATACTTTTGCTGTCACTGCTCACTGTCCATCTCCTGTCGTCTATAGCGACCGCAGGCTGCAGCTGTGCTTCGAATGCGCACGATTACTATCGGAAAATAAAAAAAAAAAGAGCGAAAAAAGGCCGAAAAACGTTCAGACGAGAAGTTCAGCTCCGAAAAAAAGGATCGGATCATATCCCAACTAACTGCTCTAGACCAGATTTTCTACTATGCACCCGCTTCCCCGTTGCCTTGCTCAGACTCGGCTGAGCTGATGGCAGCTCTTCAGCGTTCGACGGTAAGGAACAGTTTTCACCAGGACCGCCGACGTTTCGCTTTATGTCGGCCTGATGATGCTGCCGTTTACAGGGTTGCTGGTCAGATGAACAGAATTAAATGTAAATACTAGAGCGATGGTGGAAAATTCGAAACGAGCCACTGGCCCAAGAGCATAGAAAAAAACTAAGGAATTCTGTCTTGCCAACCACGCCAGAAACAGCATTTTTTGTCTATCACGAAGCTGTTTTATCATATATGTCTTGTCGTATATAATAAATATACTTCTCCTTTCTGAAAGACGATATTGGTTGGAGATACGTTGTACGTTTATTCATTTTTGTTTGGTTTTAATCAAGTTTATTGAAGCCAGATTATGAGCTAATGATATAACAACCTGGTTTTAAGGCTCAGAATGGAAATAAAAAACCTTTTAAATGTCAATAAAGATGTATCTCGTTATACTGTACAAATAAAACTAAGAGTTACTCAAGTTCCAAATGGTGTCTCCCCTACATAAATGACAACACTTCTCTCATTGCGGCCCAAGCGGTTTATTGATTGAAACATCGATATATATTACCGTATATCTATAAATTTTTCATCAGCGTGTGAAAAAGTTCACAGACTTAATACCTCAGTACTAAAAAGCACGATTATCAAACTGCAACCGACAAATAGTCCCTTCGTACGCTACAAATACGTCAGTGCATCACGTAATCACGTACTGGCGCGTGAGACATTGCACCCACTTCCTGTCTCGATATATTTATACTTCCCAATGATCAGGAGTACGTAAACTAGCGTCATAAAGACGTGTGCATGGTCAGTGGTCATGGTGAGTTTCTGGCTAGAAAGCTGACGATCAGTCTGTTTTACGAAGTGGACAGCAGAGTTCTGTGTGAAGGTAGTGAGCGCTGGTACGTATGTCTGTGTTACACATACGCCAGAATTATGGAATAAAGAACATGCACACACATATATACGTGTATAATGGATTTAGTAGTGGCTGTTGAGCTGGACAGCGTTAGGCTGATGCATAAGTTTGTACAGCCATGTAAGCCACCGTAGTAGGCCACTCATAAACCATCATCAATATCATAGATTACCTTCGTAACATAATTCATTCGATCCTCGTTCTTGCTTGAACAAAATCAAACAAATTGTGGACCCTTGTCATTTACGAGCCAGTCTGTACAATCATCAGCTCGTAATATGGCTCATCGTTTTGTTCTTCATGTAAAACTGCATGATACGAATATCAGCCCGTTTCACTGGGACGGAGCAGAGGGTGCAAATCATGGATATCGTTATCGATTTATTAAAAGATAAGCTGGTCGATGATGCCTCGAGCTTTAGTCAACAACGATAGCCGCATGCAGCAATATATGGTCGGGGCAGAAAACCAACGAGGAACAAAAGGGGGAATTAATACGGATAGAAACAGATTTTGTTTACGAAACTATTACGACCGACAAAATACACTGCATCAAAAGTTATATGGGTCACATAATTATACTATGAGGATCTTTTCGCATGAGCTGCAAGTTTTCAGGAATTTCACCTGCACAGTTGGTCTACTGCTCAAGACGCCTTGTGGTTTAAGAATGCATAAACCATCTATAACTTGTGCACGTGGAACACGATGTTTTCGTTCCCTCAATACAACGACCGGCTCACTTCGCCCCTTCGATCTTTCGGATCGTCTCCGATAGCTTTTAGAAGAACGACACGATCAGCAACAATGCTACTGGTTTCTACTTAAAAATATTCTTCTGGTGTGTGGCTGATTCGAATCCTGATTCTCTCTGGCCACTGGCCTCAATGAAAGGAAATGATGCGAAAAAAATTATTTTATCGTTTTAATGCCTCCATCCATATTTACTGTGTTGGAAACGAGGCTTACAACTTGGAAACAGCCTGTGACCACAGACATTCTTCGTATTGGAAACTGCCCCGGGTAGTCGTCAGTGGGTACGTGGTATTCGTCCGAGATCAAAATTTAGATGTCAGAGCCCCTCCATTGTGTTAAAAATCAAAAAGTGCAATTCAGAACGCCGTCGTCAAAAGTATGATACCGTTTTTGTTTGAACATCGCGACGTACTGGAAGCAGCTCACGTATCAGCTGAGACCATGAATGATTGATTGTTCCTGTTGTTTTTTTCTATTCCCCATAATAGTACTCAGTTAATTACGCATGTCAAGGTATTGATGGCGAACACGTTGATCTGGTTCGGTGTCCGCTGGAATCACTTTTAATTAGATTAAACTTTCTAATAGTCATAGGGTAAACAAATAGAGAGCGTTGAAAGAATCGAATCGTTGAAAAAAAAAATCGAATTACCAGCGGAATCATTGTAAAGACAATTATTCTTTACTTATTAGGATGGGGTTCAAAAGAGAGCTCGAAGCATTGTGTCTCGATTTTTCAACTTTGTATAGTTCTGCGTAAACACAATCGGTTTAGATTGTCCCATAGACAAAAGTTAATGCGTTCCCAATATGCGGCCTAACTTTATCGTGTGTGCCTGGCAGTGGCGAAGATTTCGAACAAATGGACTTGTCATGATCTGATCGCTACGAATAACTCAGGCGGGAAATGTATCGCACATTAGTAACTTCCAACTGAATGATATTGTGACAAGGTTGCTAATTAAACGTATGACGTTCATAGCAGGCCATTAGGCATATGGGCATGTAGCTGATTTAATAGGAAAGCAAGGTCATCAAGTGGCCCGGCCAAGGTCGGGTACTAAGTTTCCAGCTATCGAGTTGATGTCTGACAATCCTAATCCGTATCAAGCCTTCCTATGTCTCTGTGCCTGTGTTTAGAATAGAGCTTATGTCCAAAGGCTTAGAGGAAATTGTCTGTAGTTACTGTGTTTGTAATAGGTCACTTTGGATTACGCTTCTACAGGTATATTGGACTAGGAATAAAGAAGGGTATTAGTCGTTACTAAGCTTCTGGCAATTGACTGTCGCTTACCTATATAGTGGAAAATGGCTGTATTAAATACACCGGTGATTGGTGGGAATTATAGTGTATATACAGGGTGTATGTCTAGACTAGTTTACAGTCATAACGTCGCTATCGAGCTGAGACAATACGTGAATGATGGCACTTACCAATGACAATATCCCTAGCGTGACGCAGGCCGAGTAAAGCTCGCAGCAGAAGACACGAGTTCCATGAATAAGTGCCATACTCCAACAGCAGTGAAAGCATTGCGATTCACTTCGGTGATACATTTTGATTAACGACACGCAGTCAGAAACTACTTGTTTTTAAAGGACCGACCGACGTTACCTCTGCAGCTGAGAAGACTTTACGATTTAACGAAGACCTCAAACACTTTGAAAAACAACGAATATTTGACCGCTTACGGAACCGCAAGGCACAGCGAGACAGCGCTTTGAACAGAGTAGTACATGTTGGCTGGAGGTATAGCGCTTCAAACGGCGTTGGCGTAATGGAAAATTCGAGCTTTTAGCCCTGCATGATTGAGCGCCATGCCTATTAGGTGGATTTCCATTTCTCCAATTAGCCGATTCAGTGGTAGAAACGTAAACTTTTGCAGAAACTCGCTCTTGTCGTACTCTCGGTTCTTGTATCCGGCCGAATGATCGGGGATGACGATTTACTATAGGAGACGTGTTAGACGTTCTTTGCCTTTATCTCATGGCATAAATTTCTACCCAAAAATTGGAGATCCTGAAGGCCGCTGAATAGCAGTGGTATTGTCCATACGATCTACTTGTGCGCGGCAGCGACACTACATGACACGTAGGCTCTAGATGTCATTTAAAGACGAGATAGGATCGCAGGTAAAATATCTCAGCTCACTGTGCTGGAGTCCACTCAACGCAGCGGTCGTTTCCATTAGCTACAAATCCCTCGCTTTTCTAACCTATCATTATTATTCAAAATACTTCCCTGACGATCGCAGAAATATATCTTCAGCTATCGGACTGTGGCGTTCTGTCCGGTGAGATCGCCGTAATCGGGAGTAGTATTTCTCACTATCGCTTCTCTGTGGCTGAAAGGCTGTGTCTCGATGCAACCGTCGCGAATGACATCAATAACCCAAGCCGAAACTCAATGGCGATCGTTTTGCAGTGGACTGTCGTAAACAATACTCATTTTAGACTTCGTGAAGTGCATGCGACTGCGCTCATATACTTCGACACCAATGAAATCGAAGACTTCGGCGTCTGTCACCGCCAGCAGGGCGAGCGAAGACAGATGCAGAGTCACACTCGGCGATCGTGTATTTTCCCTTGAAAAGTGTTAGATATTTATCGGAGCATACTTTTGCAAATGATCTGCTCTTCAACGTCTCTTCGTGTGGTGAATTTTCTCGTAGTTCACTTCGCTTGCATCAATCCTTAATGGATGATGGGAGGATAACCGACAGGTCAGTCCCTTCAAGATCGAACTATCCTTCACAGATTACCACTATTATGTATCATAAACCAGACCAGTATTTTGTGAACAGAGAGAGCTTCGAAGACAAATCGTGGGTCGATGGCACACGATGCTCTTTTTTTTGGGCTAACCAAACGACAGTCTGAAACGAATTTGTCAACTGTAGTTTTTTCAACTAACTTTCTGACGTGGAGCATCAAAGTAATGCCAATGCTATTTATACGCATGCCAAATAATCAATCACGTTCACATGGTTAACTAATTCTTACTATCGTTATTATTGGCGCTTTACTCAGGATCGATACTTAAGCCTTCCCATACTTCCGGTGTCAAAAACAACACTAGAATCAATAGATCAGTCTTGCTCGTTGTAACTCTATCTTCATCGTGGCACCGCGGAAAGTGGAAGTCCTGAAGGTGGGATTACGAACGACGTATGGGTCGTTGCTTTGAGTACGGTACGAAATGGTTCAGACAGAATCGCCAATAGCTACAACTCACTCACATGATAACATTATATTCGTTGACAACTTAGATGGAAGCTTGCTTCTAGATAACAACTATATATCCATATGTACGCGTATTTGTGTCTGTTACGCTGTGACTAACAATGGGATCACGTCACGCGGCAGAGACGCCGTAAGTTTATCAACGACAATCGGAACTGTATCAGCCGCAACGAAATAGCCTCTGTCACTTTTCGAAATTCACATAGCACGGTTTTACAGCTGTGTCACCGTTGACGCTTTAGATGTGCTCTAGTCTGAGACATGGCTCTCACGTTGACTACTGCCAACTGGCCGCACCAAGCGCGAACGGAGGCCGTGCTGGACGCGCGGAAGCAGAGTTGTGGCCGTACTATCAATATCAGAGTGAGACGACTGAAGACCAACGCGCTAGTCTTCGACGGTCGTTCGAATCACGCCAAGTCATCACCTGTACGAATCACAATTAAGCCTGGGTAGAGGTGAGGCACAAGTAGTCAATACAAGGGATCACTAAATGTTGTCAAAGAAGCTAACGGCGTCAAAAAAAAACCCCCGTCGTATACGTAACGCCTGCAGGCTGTAAAGAGCTCTGTTCAGTGGCCGTCTATCGTGGCGCTACCGGCTAATGTAAAGTTGTGACATTTCATCTGGCGCTTAGTTGGTCTTTGGCGGCTTCAATATTGCGAAAAGTAGTGACGTTTCGCGCACAACCTTGCCAAATGAATGGATGTATCAGCGGATGACTGCTGAGTCTATGCTTGCGGGGATGGCTCGCGCCGTTCCACTGTGGAATAGTTGGTAGCAAATCGTTCAGGGAGCAACTGGCAGTTACCCTCGCCTCTACTGCTCGCCCATCGGCACAGCGTACCTTGTTACCCACCCGGGAGCAGCCCGGGGACTGAAGCAATAGCTGAGCGGCGGCATTAGGTGTTGCTCACTTGCGACACCGGAGCAAGGGTAACTATTTAGTTGTCCATCAGCGGATCACAAGTAGCGGGATGATCAGGGAATGCCCTATAACTAGATGCTGTGAAGCGACCAGCAATGTCCGGATCAACCTGCAGGAGTTTCTGTAGAAGCAGTGACAAAAGGGTCAGTGTACTCACTCGACAGAGCTATACTTCTGCCCTCTATCAACCATACCACTATAAAAATACAATATATCGATATCATGAGCAGTAACGCATATGGATTCTGAAAAGAGATGCGAAGGCCAATTTAACGGATCTGTATATCCTTGGCTCTGAATCAAGTTAGCAGGGACTCGAGTGTGTTCACTGGAAATATTTCAAAGTACATTAGGACCATTTCGAAATATCGATACATAAACTAGTAGCAATAGTAATAGTGATTTTGACTACTATTATACGATAGCTAAAGCCGTAAACACTTACTCTTCTGTTGGCTTAATGATACTAACGTGGTTCGAAAGTTTATCTGTTCATGCCTGATGCTACTCCGATCGTCAAGGATACTAACGGTATTTGATCTTTTAAGAGATTATGAGTATCACTGCAGTGATACTACTCGTTTTGTCCAATTTATTACTCACGGAACGTTTTGTCACGACTACCCACTTCTCTCTTCCTTCACAGGATTTCTCTGCGGAAACTTTGAGCGGACGGACCCTTGAAAGACATTCATCGAAGATCACGCAGTCTCTGTAATTGGTTTAGCAATGGCCAGTGCAATGAAGATTTTTCTGCGACCCAGTCCTTAGACTGACGAAATATCTAACGGTAATAGCGGACGCGAAACTCAAAACCTAGAATTCCTAAACATAGTTGACATGCTTTGGAAATCAGGCTCCGATACGACGGAAGGTCTGCTTGTTTTTCGTCAAAGACAGATTGATCTTAAAATGTGATGGTCATTAGCTTTGTTACGATCATTAGCAGTTAACGATACTTGCACGATACGTATAAGATACGAGGTTCTCGCAATGGTGCGGTGGTAACGTGTTTGCCTACGAAGTTTAAGGACGCTCAATGAGGTGATCTAAGATTGAAACCAGGCGCGATACGCTTCGTTTCGTGTTGAAGGAGGACAGAAATATTTAGTATTGCGCAAGACCGTACCAGTCGTAAACATTTGAAAAATGTATGCCGTAACGCAAAAGTCTAGCTATTTCTTGTTCCGCAACCGCGTACGAAAACTGTTTTGCTCGTATATCTTGCCTTCACAACAGCTAGGCCAGTTCAAATCAGTTCAGAATAAATATCTACAGACTTAGATTAATAGATTGCGACTACTTCCATGAAATACTGACTTTACAATATAACAGTAAGTGCGGACTTCTCTGAGATGGTTAATGATAGCTTTACAATTTTGTCTTCCTAAAATGGTAAAAGCTATAAAGCATATAGCGATGTCAACTTTCAGTTAATAGTCATGTTAAACTTAACAACAGCCTCATATAGAGCTTCCACATGATGAAGTGTCCCTTTCAGGCCTTGACCAAGCTTAGCGAAAAAGCACAACGACCAAAACACCGTGATAGAAGTGAAGTTGAGACTGTTGCATTCGTGTAACATCTAACTATGGCTGAAACTCAACTCTGAATTTGGTAATAGAGAATCATTTCCTTTATTTTGCTCAGTTATTAACTGGCCAATAGTATCTCAAAAAGCCATGAGTGTAGGAAGAGCGTCTGGTTAAACTTGAAAAAGAAGACAGATATATGCGTGTCATTGTAGAATGTGAGCGCTAACTTTGGACGGAACTTGTCAGCATGGTCTGATACACTATAGATTCGAAACTCTATTATTGTCACACTTCGTTTTCAAATCATGAAGGTGAAGTTCGCTTGAAGTATTACATTTGTATAGGATCAATCTAGGTCGTATCAAGTCACGCACAGTTTTAACTTTCAATATAAATCTTACGTTTCGTATTTAGCTGACTTCGGATGAAGCCTTATGACGAATCAAGGCATATTTGCTTTATAAACAGAAAATTTTGCTATCCACTGTGCTAAATTTCTATGGTTATAATCTTAAGCGTGCTCTCTATCTCGTTCCGTGTTTACACAAAATTCTAGATTTATGGGGTACATCTGACTGCGCTTGCGTGGCCTTCAAGCGAGCCAAATCGAGCGCTGTTCCTGTACTCGATCACCTTGGGATGCACTACCTTACCATTAGGAAAGACCACATGGGCAAGGGTTTCCGTTATATTCAACTTGCTGGTGTCAGGCCATTATCGTAAGGGTTCGACTTCGGTTCTCATCCACAGCAAGCCATACGTTTCCATGTGTATGGCCGTAAGAACAACGCTGTAACAAAACGGTGTTTTGCGTCCATATCGCAGTCGTCCATATAGTTTCGATATGCGATAAGCTAATCGTCGTCAGGGAATGCGATCTGCTTAAGGGGCCTTTAAAATCGGGTTGTTTGATCCACGCGGCGGGCCATCGGGGACTGCTGTGTCCTGTCGAACCTAACGACTTCAGTTTAAAGCCATTAGCTGTGGAATAGATTGTAGAAGGAGGGAGGCGGTAGCGGTTGAAGGGACGAGGTACACATTACGATATCCTTGTCGAGTGTGACAGCGCACAGGCGAACAAGAGCCTCTACTTTCTTTTGAATCATACGGATGACAACATATAGGCGTTCGCCGGGTCCGACTTACGACCAATACAATAAGTAATAATGACAATATTAGGGTTGTCGTCGGAATAAAAGTGCTAATTTCGCAATTGTCGATGCCTCGTACGTATTGCATTATAATCCGGTCGTCCACCGTTGATGGGCCGAGAATCGTATATGGTATTCCTTAACAATAATGAATTGATTAAAAATCGTATTGTGACACATTAGGAACGTTACTCTAATGTGAAGAGATGGAAGATGTCGCAGGAATACAATTTTTAGGACAAGCAGTAAACTCAACATGCAACTACGAAAAACAAATCTCTTTTCTTCTGCTGTATATTATGCACCTACGGTCTATCAGGACTGCGCCAAGTTCAACCAGCTGGTGACTAGATAGTATCGGTGGCTAGGAAGCTGCCACACAAAGCGTCCAAAATCTTTCGTTTAGAGAATGAAGAGCGCTGCTCGTTTGAGCGATGCGTGTAACTCCAAATTTCTATCATAGGGAGCGATGTTTTCAATGTACGATTTAATTAGTAACTGCCAAGTCCGACAAACCGGTCCTACTAGTGTTTTGGACACTTCGATGCAAGTTCATGCAGAACCTACCTTATCATGTCACAATCGATTGCATTAGTCGTACTGTCGCTAAGAGTTATCCATTTTCGAACTTGAATAGATGTTACGGTTTCGTTTAATTGACCACTGCTAACGGCCACGTCGAGCACCACGAAGCACAGTGTATCTACGCCTCGTTTCAAACACAAATTACGTGACGTATCCGTAGGTAAACACGTCACTGTTACACCGTCGTCAAGACATACCCGCAACGTGCTACCATACGGTTGCTTTATTTGAGTATTGTGAGCACTTCGTTCCCCGGCGTGCTACCTGGTGCTTTTCCATTACGATTTCCCAAATTCTGCGACATTCGAGCCGTGTCGCATATTCCTAAGCGAGAACAAAAAATCATGCTTGTTGTTCAAAAAACATTGAGATTCTAGCTTGAAATAGTAGAGTGCGGACGGACTAGCGTTGGCTCACCTGCTGCGTGAGTTATTTTGTTTCTGCTTATATAGGGCCGCTGGTACAGCTCCGAGCAAAGCCAATCTTTTTTCGTAAAATGCCACCGTTGTATGACTCCAGGTGAGCTCTGTGTACAACAAGTTGCTACTTTTGATGTCCAGTTTCAAAACTGCATTATTCATCCTTCGACTTACGCTTTCCGATCTCCTGACTTGTCTAGGTTGTCCTAGTTAGATTGGTTTATGTGTCTACTAGCAGCCTGAGCTGGGATGGCTACTTTCAGAAGCGCTACACGTCCGGTTGAGTCTCAAGGATCCTAGGTGTCTATAGGCCTAATAATACCACGATTGTCTAACAACGTTATGATTTGACAGGCCAGAGTGAGATGTAATATTTGGCTCAATGCGTGTTGTCTACAGGAGAAAGAAAGCCAACTGCTGAATTTGCCATATCCATTGAGAATTTTCTTTTACGCGTTTGGCTTTGCCCTTCAACCACGAAAAATTGTGTTACCAGTCAGTTGTTTACACTACTTAGTACAATTTGAACGAAAAACAATTAAATTACTGCTTAGCAATAATTTATTTCGCCTAAAGAAAAGCCCGTTTATCGTTGGAAATATGTGTACAGGCATTAGTTCACAGCGCGCCATATCACAAAAGCGGAGAAAACGTTAATTGCCAATAGCAATAATGTGTTCTGTCTCCGTACCGCTCAAGTGGCCCAACCATCTTGTTTCTAACACGTAAGCGCGACGTGTAAACTCTAATAATTGTTTATCATGCGGTATATTGTAACCGTATCTTTGTTTAGTTATTGTTACTTCTTCTATTTGCCCGTATTTTCACAGCCCGCGCCTTACTGCCTTAGATGTAACGGAAGGGCTTAGACTTAGAGAGGTCGTGATCATTTTGTGATCAACAAATTAGATCGTAGTTTGTATCCTTGACTGGTTCTGGTTTACTCGTGAAAACCTGCTCTTTCGCATAGGCCTAATAAAACCAACCAGGGAGAGCGAGATCTCAAAAACATATACTTTAATATGCCATGAGAGGGTTGGCGTGTGGAAAAGATCGACGATGAGATCGATGTCGTAACCCTCAAATGTACTATATATATATATATACAAAGAAAAAACAGTCTCAACTTGAATACTGCCAATGCCGTAGGTAAGTTTAGGTGAAGGAACTTAGGAAACCTATGTTGAACTGTCAGAGCAAGTGCCTAATAAGCTCTCCATTAATGCCCTCACGATCTTTAAGATCGAAATGTGACAGTCACTTTACCACTTAGCCGTTCGGATGGAAATGGGGTTGATCGAATGATGAAAAAAGTGAGTAAAAAAAAAAAAAAAAAAACCGCGTGAAATCAATTATATGGAGCCATACTCTAAATCGAAGGGAGTTGTCCCTGTCGGAGGGGTTCTGATGGGGGTTACAGGAATCTTTCCAGCTAAAAAGAAGTTTTTATATCTGGTCCTGTCGGTAAGTTAAATTTGCATAAGTTACCCTTTATAGGAAACGAAGTGTGTTGACACTCGGGTTCAAACGTAGACTATCTCAGGTGCCCCTAAGTTTAATAGACGAATACGTTACTATCACATCAGAATGAAACTCCAATGTGCCGTGCTGGCTGGAGCAGACTTTTCTCCGCACTTGTTGGAAGTGTTCCGATGTTTTTTATTGTTCAAACGGTCGAAAGCGCTCACTCATTTCATCATTCGATCAACCCCATTTCCATCCGAACGCCTAAGTGGTAAAGTGACTGTCACATTTCGATCTTAAAGATCGTGAGGGCATTAATGGAGAGCTTATTAGGCACTTGCTCTGACAGTTCAACATAGGTTTCCTAAGTTCCTTCACCTAAACTTACCTACGGCATTGGCAGTATTCAAGTTGAGACTGTTTTTTCTTTGTATATATATATATATATATATATATATATATATATATATAGTACATTTGAGGGTTACGACATCGATCTCATCGTCGATCTTTTCCACACGCCAACCCTCTCATGGCATATTAAAGTACTTTATTTGTCTAGAGTAAATAAAAAAAATTAATAGTCTCGAGTCGAAAGTCAACCGGTGTTCATTTTCAATACGCCCAGGACTCATTATCCCAATCTTTCAGCCCAGGAGACTTTAGAAGTGATAAAGTTCAAAGCGACAAACTTACTTGGTCAAGGCTAAACATCACATTCAAAACATTCATGTTCACACTGTGGAAAAAGGTTTACGTGGCTCTAAGTATGTAGGCAACAATAAAACATTATTTTATTTTCAGTATTTGTACCTTAGAAGGTGGAACTAGCTTACCCTTTAAAGATTTTAGTTTACAGGATACACGATAAGATCTTTAATATAATTCCTGAGGCGGAATTACCTATAATGGCTGCGGTTCTTACAGATGATTTAGTAAAATCTATGTGGCAGCTGACATTAAATCTTGAAGAACTTTTCACCTATATGGCGCATGTCTACTAAACTCTTAGTAATCGACCTGGAGACAGCGGTCGCGCCGCGTGAGGCACACGCCCATCTCGTTGCCATACGACAGGTCTTGGTCAGGGCGAACACGTGATCCCGTCTCCCTTGAGACATAGCGATTGCAATAAACGTAAACTGACTAGTTTTGCTTGAAGGTTCAGTGCATTGCTGCCAAAGAATGTCTAGAAAGCCCGCGTCATTAGGAGGAACGATGCCGGAGCATGACTGCAGATTGTTACTATTTCCTTCCTTTTGTACTCTCCTTCCAATCCGTCACGAGTCAGCACGGCCTTTGCTGGTCTCAGGCCACACGTGTAACGGGTATATATCGCCTGTTAGTTCCTCGTGGTCATCACGGCTTCGAGCGACACAGGTCAACGCTTCCATTATACATTGATCAAGTACACTTCTGCTCAGGCCTTGAGCTTGGTTGAAACTTCTTGCCATTGAACCTGCATAGAGGGATGATCGAACCTTTTCTAATGCCTTTTTATCTGGTCAATCATCTGGTGTCAGGCAGCACGTTGACTGATATTTTAATTTCTTTACCTGTGACTCACTACGGTCATCAATCCGATTATGTTGTACAGAGGGGGAAACCAACTAACCTTATGAACTACGGGCATTTGCGCGCACATATTTAAGGTTAAGGTGGGCCGGCCTTTTCACGATTAACACGTATTGGGAAACGGTTATCGGTGGCTAGTGATGACTAATACAGACAAATATCGACGACAGAATTGGAAAAATGCTGTGGTTTTCAACCGTAGTATCTCCGTACTGGTGAAAAAAAGACAACGATTTATACAAACATACGTATAGTACAGCCGTTTAAAACTAGCGTCGAAAAAATAAATTTCAAAAGGAAATTTCTCTAGCTGACGCATATTTAGGTGCTAATTGACTTCTCATTTATTTAAAAGCATATGGCTGATAGCTCAAGTAGAACCCAAAACGCCTGGACAGGGAAGGGTCCTCGTGTCTGCTTACGTTATTGGACAGTGTATTATCCTGGTGGGTGACTGCTGGGAGAAAATTAGCTTACCTTCGACATTTACACATGTATATACATATAAGCGTTGTCTGAATCGTCATGTCCCATGGGGGTCCTACATACTGATGGGAATGGAAGCAATGTACTTTACAATGACTGTGACAGTATATGAGCATGTTAAACCGACGCACTGCTCGCTCAGTTGAACCAGCAACAACTTGGGGGTTGAGAGAGAGATCTACCATTCCAAGGGCAACTTCTACCAATGTCCTAGTAAACAATTCGATAATATTATATACTGTCTTATCCATTTCTCCTTGTCACGGACGTCGGTCCATGACGACTACGTGGTTATTTTGAAGAAATGCCTTTAAATAATTAAGCAAAGCTAAGCTTATCATCTGCTCGATGAAAACACTTATAACCTGATAATAAGAAATAACTTTCCTTGGTAATAAAAAACAACAAAGTAACTTGAGAAACATGATAAAGAACTATCATGATGCCGGCCGCATAGTTTATCCCCGAATCATAACAGATGATAATGAGTCAAGCTAAGTAAGCGCTGAGTAAATTACTGGTTACGAGTAACTTTTCGACATACTAACCAATGAAGTTCTGATTTACTTTCTCAAAGACACTGAGTATGACAGGGAAGTGTTTGTGATAGGGTCCGATCTAAGTTTCGATGATTCCGATGAAGGAAAGTTCTTTAATTGACGTTAAATAGCTTTTTATCATCTGACAATCATGCCAAAGGTAGAACGTGGAATAGCGGATATCTTACGTCTACAAGTACAAGCTTACGTAAAGAGACCTCGACGTGCGCCAAAATTCCTATGTGACTACGTTTGTTTTATCTTACAAGACCCTTCGATCGTATTAAACCTTATCAACTTACTGGCAGCTGTCACCATGAAAGACTCAGTCCTGTGTTGCCAAATCCTTTTATTGCCAGCATAATAACACTATATTCATTAGGCCCCTTGAGACTGATTCAGCCATTTTACCCAAGAGCAATAATAACAATAACAGTTGAAGTCGCTACCCACATAGTTTCTGATGATCGATTGCTTTCAAATGGTATGAAAGATTCCGAAACAAAGAAGTAAAAACAAGAACCATCTTATTCAAATGCTGACAAGCTCAAAAGCGACTTATTTGAGACGGTAATGTACGCTTACAAGCGCTGTAAAGCATTGCAAAACAGGTTATAAGATGACTGGCAAATTGTGACGCGTCGGAGGCAGTGAGAAGAAATGGCTATATAGAGGTAAATGCAATTACATATACAAAGCGATAGTTTCTTTGCTTTTCAGATAATAACATCAATAAACAAAACCGTTTTGTCAGCTCCATTGTATCTTCTGCTGCCGACCGTAAAAGGCATATAGATGTGATGTCATGAAGGTCTAATACTCGCTCGTTGCAACGTTAGGACTGGTCTTAAATCAATGGATTCAGTTAACTTCATGAAGATATGTAACATTTAGTAGATTCTGTTGTCTCTTATTGGTCACAAGTTCTGTGACGCAGAACTTTGCACCGTTGTTTCTGACGTCTTATTTCTTTTCATTTCATGGCCTCACCCTTCATTACAGAGCTTGCTTCATAGTTGTGGTTGCACGATAGAATACCTTCACTTGAATACAGTGCAGCAAGACGCCTGATTCTGCATATAGGAACCATAGAGGCCTATCAGGCCTCACAACTTCCAAATACGTGACACACTGTGACGTTAGCATGTCCCTGATTTTGCTTAGTGAACAGAAGGATCATATTTGGTATTATCTTAACCCTGACTCTAATTTGGCTAAGTAATTAATGAAAGAACGTTTATTATGTCTAATCTTTCCAAGTACTAAATAGTATATGCACGTACAAAGATCTATTTCTAAATGATTATTTAGTTGTTGAAAGTTGCTGTCGCCTTTGTATTTTTATTTTTGTTCGTCTTATACCGTTAACGGCGGGATTTTTCCCATCATGTTAGTTTTAGCTTGTCACTCTTTTCTACTAGTCTGTTTCTATTTTTATCATATTATTTTCTAGAGACTGACTCTAATATTCCTTTTGAAAAATAACCTCACCGCCTAGCGACCTATTTTAGAGTCCCCGAACAGCTACGCAGGACTCAACCGGCCTACACCCGCCATTTCTACGCTGCTTAGTTCCGAAACAGTGTTTACGTAGTTATTGCTTCTATGTTGTCGTTGCCTTAACATCTTTCTGTGTGTTATAGATAGTATGAGGTCACCTATAGAGTAGCATAAATAGGTTTATCGTCGGCTTTAAGTACCCATTCGTCGTCTGCTTAAACCCCGAAGGCTGGATGTATCGAATCTTATGTCTCAATAGCAACTCGCCCCTAGTCGCCACAGAAAACTTCCCTTCCACTGCCCTTTCGCTGTCTCCCCGCGCAGGCCTTATGCTTAGAATGTCAGCTACAATACATCCGCTTCTTAACATGTACAAAAGCACCTTTGTACATTTTGGGGAACTGGTTAAGACACAGCAAAAACAATGGGACAATTCGAAAACTTTCGGATGCCCAAATCTCAAGAATAACTCAATTCATCTAGCATCCTAGTTTTTGGCAAGTCAGTCCCCACCTTAACCAAAGCCAGATAGTAAACAACCCTTTCGCCGTGGCGAAATATTTTATATAGCCATAAATTTATTGAGCTCCGTAAAAAAGTTCGCCAAATGTGTTCTTCATAACGAACAGTGCCCTTTATGAAACATACTAGTTCGTCGCGTCTATACCAAACAGGGTCATGTAAAACATAGCTGATGAAGTTTTCTCTTATTACCCTACGCTGACCACTAAGCCTCTTCAGTGTATGAAACCTGCGAATGAAAAGGATCTACGGGCGTGAGATAGACAAGAGCCCTTTAGATGCCGGCCACCCAGAAGCTTCGGGCCTTCGGGTACATTAAGCAGACGCCTGCTTTACTCCCGTCTTGAGCTTATTTAGATACCCGCGGTAACCAAGGATGTTTCAGCCGATCTAGTTTTACTGTCCTTTCATAACCATAGCCAGTATTGGTTCTACGGATGGTGGCTGTATGTGACAGCAGAATGTAGCAAAGGCTGTAACTGTGTTGTCAGGCTAACGTCTGTCGCACCTGAGTCCATTAGGTAGTCGCAGAGAAACTCATATGTACGTTTTGTTTTCGTCTCTTATTTCGAGACCAATGAGATCGCAACGCATAGCCGAATTGCCGCGTTGGACAGCATAAAACACTTTCTGTGTCTGTTTATCGCCGTGTCGTTCTGTGCGTCTCCGGCTGTTTCTCCTTTTTTGACACCTACGGAACGCAAGTGCTCATAAGCTTTCAGTCACGGCCGTCCCTAAGGCCATCGCCAATTGACTGATAAATTTCAAGGTGTCAGAACGTACGGGGAGACATTGTTGGTGGTGGCCAGCACACGCTGTACACGTTGAACACACGAAAGTTCGTGAAGTTCGATAAAAGTCATGAAACTAATAAGCCATAACTAGTTCTTCTGGTAGAAATAACCTTCACACCGTTTTTGCTATCCAACTCTTGGCGACGTTACCGTACATAATAATGCAACCGGCCTTCTTTCTCTGCGACAAGGCCATAATTCGTCGCTTAGTTGAGTCGTTGTCCTAGTTATTTGAACCTTAAGACAAGCTGGGGGCCTGTTTGCGTTATAGCCGTTCCGTGTTCTCGCCAGCCAAGTAGAACGGCAAGCAAGCACTGAATACGCTGGGTATGGGAATACGGCTGTTTTTTATTCTGTTTACATATACATAGAGTTACGGACGGCCATTCAACAGGCTAGGTGTTTGGCAATGACAACAATAAAGATATGGGAGAGAATGAAAATAAAAAGTTAAGGTGACGAAGATGGGCGTGCGACTGGTGCGCAGTTTGGTCCGAAGGAAGAATGTGTTTAGGGAAATACCACTGCAGTGGATGCGATAGACGAGGTGTGTCATATGGCCTTCAGGTTAATGTCCTTTTTGTTCGGACGCAGCTTGAGCAGTTAGCGAAGAGGTGAATGGAAAAGAGCGCCTTATTATAATTAATATATTCATATGGCTGTGTTGACGAGAAACATTTCGAACAACATGGAACTGACAAAACGAACGTGCTTTAAACCATGGAATTTTTTTTTAGTAATTTTCGATATTTTATTTGTCTATCCTTCATTCGTAGGGGCGCATCGTATACATTAATACAGTATGTGCCATTGTTATATATCAATTTCTGAAGGTTTATTGAGTTGAGATAGTTGGGCTGATGTTCGTGCCAAGATATAGTGTACCTGCATCCCCCACCAAAAAGGAGAATGACTGGTAAGTATCGTAAATATATCCAGTTCGTGATCGTGTCTGTATTTTCATTCTCTTTCCGTTTTGCAAATTTAGTTTTCCAACCACCAACTCCATTATAGGAATTATTGTTAAAGATTTAAAGGTTCGGGCTCGGCGGAAAGGGTTGTTTAGGGGATCGCTGTATCAAAACCTACCAACGAAATATACTATACAAGCCGTGTTAATAAAAAGGTTTATTATAGTAGCCTGAAAATAAAAACAAACCATGAGAGAAGGCGTTCCTGATGACCTAAATAATCCAGGGTGTAATGACGGCACGTGTGGAGAATAGAAAAGATGAAATTCTAATTCACGAAAAATTGAAACAATGTACCAACCTTTAGCATGTACCTTGTCTACTGGGTCTAAAACACCAAAACTGTCTCAGCCGAACAAACGTCCATATTCATTTTTCCTAGCTATTACAACTCAAGCCAATATGGCCCATTTATTCAGGAGTAAAAATAACACCAAATAATCTGTAAGGGCTATTTAACAGCTCATGCCTGAAGACACAGTACGGTATATACGCCGAAAGAAACACAGATAGGCGACTAATCGACTTTGAATGACGGCAGGGAACCGTAATTTACTTGACGTTATAGCAACACGCCGGGAATGTTTATTTCAACCACTTTCGATATGGCAAGCGCATATATCGTTAGCCAATTTTAAGTCGATTTTAGATAAGATACTTTGTATGTCTATTTAATTCTATCACTCGTTCTTATACCGTATCTTATAGGCCGTACCATAGATGAACAGGGTAGTCAGACTGAAAGTTCGACTCCGCATTTATAGCAAAGACTACACGTTTCTTACACCTTGATTGGGCGCACTTTACAGACCTTTTCGGCTGACCTCATAAACGCAAATACGTTCAAGAATTCCTTAGAAAACACTTTTACTCAAGTTAATGTAAAATTCTGCCATCTGCACTGTATGAGGTAGTGAGTCAGGTATCACCTCAACATGATTTCAGCCATGTAACAGTTATGGCAGGTTTGGCTGTTACTCCAGCTTGAGGATTTATATAAGGGAGCTTAAGATTGGCGCTGGCTTATTGTTACCAGAATACATGTAAGCGTTTCGAAGACAAAGCGCAAAGAAAGCATATTTATTGTTTTCCGGAGCATTGAAAGGCCTGGTAGCTTTTGTAGCTAACTGAATTAGAGATGACCTTAGAGTACTCCCTCACAAAGAGGGACACGTATAAATAGCTGAATTTCCATCCAATTAACGAGCGAAGTTTTAAAAAGGTCTTAGTTTGGATAGCGGATTCGGACAGATCGAGATACAAACATTCGAAGAATTTCCCTTTATTTCTATTAATGGTTTAGTCTTGGCCGGTATCAGCCCGCTGTATAGCTATATGCTGTTGTGTTTATTAAAAAATGTTAATAAATAACGAAAAAGGCAACGGAAGGAACATGCAATTAATACAGAGTCTTTCAGAAACAATATATAAAGTGAACGACTAAGCGTTCGATTATTTTATATATAATTATTGTATAATTATAAATATATTATTAGCATTAACTATCGCTTTTTTACGAATGGCAGGTCGCCTAAAATCATATCAGGTTAACTTATTTCTCGGAAGTGATCTCTTCAATCTTCAGCATTACTGTCGTCTGCATACGCCTACGAACCTGAGGAACTTTTGTTTATAGAGAAAAAAAGGTCTCGTAAAAAAGTTATTACTTTCAACATTTCCACATACTATGAAAAAGATTCTAACTTTGAAGCCGCGTTGGCCTATTATCGTACGCCGGAATTTTAGCTAAAATCTCTAAAATGGATGACTGTACAGTTGGTGTTCGCCCGTAGTTCTCTTCGTACTGGATGTGCAGGGAATGTTTGTTTGACCCTGCCAATACACCAGGAAACAATACGCCGTTGTATGTATGTATGTATGTACCTTATTCTCGTGGGTAATAAAGCGTTTATTTCATTCGTAATAAAGCGACCTCGACAGCTCCGATATGAAAGATAAATCGCGTATGCGAAAGGCCTGTCTAATAAGTTTAAGATCCCCAATGATATTTTTCAAAGCTCCGAGCGTATCATTACGACGGAACTGTTCATTGCTATGGCGTCCATATCTTTTCTTTGTAGGGAAAACGATTCAAATTGTGACTTGATCGTTAGGAGAGTGTTTTTACATATGGTAAGTTTCGTTCGCTCAACTTTGCCATACCTTTGTTTCTTATTATCGTTATGACATATTGGATTGGCAATATTTCTGTCTCTGCATTAGCGATACGATTTGTAATAGTTTTTTTTCTTTAATACCCTCGTTTTATTTATTAATCGCTAAATGATACAGTATAAGTTTTACCCTTAGTATTCATTTTGTTGCTCGAAGAGCAACAAAATGGCGGCCTGCAGACTACGACTGAGCCTATGCAATATTCTTTCACTTGCTAGAAATACGACATCAGCTAATATACAACGAGGACAATTGATCTCAAACAGCTAAGAGACCTGCATGTACGATACAATCAGTTGAATTTATTTTACTAACAGCATAATGGAAGGGAGAGACTCTATCTGTTATTAGGATTCTTGTCCTCTCATATAACCGAATAGAGAGTGGGTCTGTTGAGATGCGCATCACGTCATTCAGCTGGCGTCTCCTCTTTTAGGTTTGAGTAGCGTTATCCTGTTTTTCGGCAACTTTTGAAAGACGTACTCAACTGGGGCGTAGTCGCTAGAAGCGATAGCTGCTTCGGACAAAATGGTTTAATTGGAGTTTGTAAAGAAAGTCTGGAAGGTGAGGCTTGTGTCCAGAACCTGGACTGCTGGGTCAATGGACGGCTTATCCGTTGATTACACGAACAGAATTAGTATGTGCAGAAAAAGTTCAGCGAACAGAATTGTTAAAGCTGGCCCATTGTCGTCTTGTGTGTTTTTTGTTCCCTATATAGAACACTGAAGTGTTTGGCATGGCAATTTGAGTTTCCCGTCAGTTGTTTTTTTACAGGTTTTCTTACGGCATACGTTATTATTTTTTAGCTAAGCTAAGCTTCGAACTAAAAAAGAATATTTTAGATTAAAAAAAAATTGAACCGGTATTGGTTATTTAATTCGTAGCGTAACTAAACTATCCTTTGAAGTTGTCCAGTGGGTTAAAGTGTCTTGAAGAATTCACGCAACTAGCTATACGTTTTTTTCAAAGCGTACAAAGCCACCATGATTTTACCTGCTGCTAAATAAAAAAAATAGTTCCTAAAATGGCGGATAAACAGGGCTATATTATTTTCGACAAACGTGCTTCGCAAGAGCGCGTTGCTTTTTGAACGCTCAAGTGCTACTTAATAAAGTAACTGCTTTTTTTTTTTTATAGAATTATGACTAAAGATATTTTGTTATCCGTTGTTCTCTGTTACGGTGCGTCACATTTATAAGCATATCAGACACTGGGATTGAGTGTTCTCGTAAATCCTAGTTAATAATGCTAAAAACAAAATCAAGTTGAACATACAAGTTCAACACCTCATTTAATATTAGCAGTAAGAGTGTGTTATTTTTCTTTATAATATTTAGTACTAGAATAAAAAATAGCAGTAATAGATTACTACATATTATCGTAAGCGCCTCGAACAAAAGTTCCGCTCCCGCTTTCCGCCTTTCTTTTTGCAGTGGCCAAGCCTTCCCCCCAGAGGCAACAACATTGTTGATTCAACTGGTTAACATATCAACTGTACACAACTCTTGAAACGTACTAATAAACATAATCAAAACTTTTCACGCGGCTGTGCTAGATATATGTTATGAAACGAAAGAAATTCTTACTTTAAAGGGCAATTTTCTCTTCCAACAACGAGATCGGAATAACATAACCTCCCTCCAGACTGAGCGAGGGGCTGTATGAACGGGCGTTTTCGATGAGGCAACAAACTCACTAAGTGAAGAATAGAGGATTTGGAAACCTGGATTTGAAACGGCAACCCTTCCTGAAAGCGAAAAGCCCCCAAGCATCCTAATAGGGTATTAGGGCAAAGGTTATGAGAGAAACGGACGAAAACTTCTACAGTAGCAAAAAGAACGTAAACAACTTCGCACAAATAGCAATGAGCAAAAGCAGAAGTTATTGCGAGATCATATGCCGCACAGAACAGAACGTATCTCTCCGAACGTAGGTTGGAATCCATAAAAGCGGGTAATGACTATGATCCTCGTATAAAAGAGTCGAAGAAAACACGAAACGGAGGAATAGCAGCGGACACGAGAAAAAGTCAATTGCTACGTAGGCACTTAAAAAGGAAATTTGCAAAATTTTTCGAAAATTTATCGTATGAGCTCTCTGACGCAGGCATGTACAGCTATCATTCCTTCTACCTTAATGTTCTAGTTTGCTTCCTATTTTTTTCTGCCTGAGCAGTGCAATAGCTCACGAGTATCGGCGGCTCGCCTCTCTCCCGTGTGTAGTACCTCGTAATAAATTCTTCAACGTGGAAGCTTTGTGTATCATCGTCCTAACCGTCAGCGAATTCTCCTCTACGCCGCAATGGCTATGATCAGAAAACGACAAATAAAATGGATTGGCAGGATGGGCTGATGATATCAAATAGGACACATCTGTTTACAAATGATATGATGAAAATTACGTTTTCCAGAAAAAAAAAACAAACAACCCTTTAAACATTAGGGAAAATAATTCCTAAATTTACTTTTTATTTTTCGTCATATTTACTAGGTTAAAATTGCACCCAAAGGCGTACTTACAGACGACAAAGAGCTTGAACAGATGGTGACGAATCGAAGATACAAACCGTTAAGAAGCTTTAATTAAAAACTTTTCGCTCTCCAATACGACCAGTAAAGATCGATGCATTTTGCTTCGTTGATGAACACTATTCTACTGGTTGACCCGACTTTCGATAATTGTTTTTTAACTGATGAATACTGTAGGTATTCATCATTGTACCCAACCTATGCATTTGAAAGCTAAGATTTTCGTGTTTACGATGCAAACTTCAGCAGTTGCCTTTCTGAATATAGCATGAGGGAAGATCCCCGGGGGAGTAAAGATGCTAACGAAATAGCTTTTGCTATAGTTAATATTACCTCCTATGATGGACACTGAACGCCACACGCTTCCTACGATGACCAGCCTAAACTCGGAACTAGCGCTAGCAAACTATATTACAATGGGGATAGAAAAAAACAGGGTAGTTATTGCAGTAGCCGATTTCCTAAATACAGGCGTATGCTAGCTCGAGTTTTTCATTACACGTATAACTACAGTAGAAGTCCTGCGTCAAACCAAAGCCAAGACAATAGAGCTGGTGCGTACTTTCAATAGGCTGTTGTAATCCTACGCCAACTGGATCTGAAAACAAAACAGTCGTCCTGCTTTTCGTAACGGTAAATTGATTAAAGGTCCCAACTGTGCCGACAGGGTGCTAATATTAGGATAATTGTTATGTAGAAGAGTTCTACTTGCTTGAGCTCTGACTGAAGCGCTTTCGTAAGAAGACTAACGTGTGCCTTAAGGTCCTCGACCTAAACCAGAATTAGTTTGCACTAGAAGAACTTCAAATATCAGCAGACACCATCTTAAAGTCACCTGGCCTAAATCAATGCCCAAAGCAAACTCAGTTATATGAGCGGCCTTTCACCAGACGAGTAGCCATTAGTGAATCGGCCAATTTAGTGGAGGTAGCGCCAGGCGAGTGTGTTGGTGCTAGGTTGGCTAAGCTCTACATTGTGCCCACATGATGATAGCGCCTATTTGATGCGTACATACTGGAGGACTTTACGTTCCCGTCAACTTTTTAACAAGTCAAACTAAAGAAAGTGATTTGTCTGATAACGATTTGATAGACTTAACTTAAGCTATACCCGGATGTCGGTAAAAACCTATATCATGACAGTGACTAGTGGTGTCCTTTAGTGGATTTTGTTGGTAATAGGTCATTTGTTTTATGCAAACTATAACAAACATGCAAAATGCTGTTATTGTTTTTATTTTTGAAGTGCAATGATTGTTGATAATACAGCACCTTACGACGTTAATCAACTTTGTTTTCCTTTTCACTAGCGGATTTCGAAATTCATTTAGTCAGAAAGCAAACTCCTGTGACCGAGTAGAAATTATTCCTATACCTATCTTCATGTCCTTATCTGCTTTGACGAAATACAATTAGTATATTAATGATTAATTTGTTCCATTAGCACCGATAGCTCAACAGAGCACCTCACGAACAACTCGTAAGGCGGTGGCTATGCTATACTGTAAAACATGCTTGTCTAAATTCTTTTTTCGCTACCGGGCTTAGCTTTAGTTAAGTTGAAAATCTTCACTAACGTGCTTTACTTCATCACAGATGAAAGATTTGAACATAGATATATGCTGTGGGCTTCTCAGGTATTTGTAACTCATAGGCATGTGGAAATATGGCAACTTATGTAGTAGTTACGCACCATACAAAGTGAACTCAAGTTAATGTATCAAGTTTTATGTCCGATACTACCTTAGTCCAGTATAGCCTTGGACCACTATTTGATCTAGACGACCTTGAGTATGCCCAAGTTAAATAGGTAAACTTGCTTTTACAAGAGTCGAATTAAGGAGATGATGTTCTTGAATATTAGGGGCCACTTTGGCCTACAATGTACCCTTCTGAGTAGGTTTCCGTAACCTCCGTTCGAATTCTAATTTAGCCACGACTTTATTGTAGGTGTGGTTCGTCTTCTTGCATCAAACAGACATTTTGGAACAATTTGTCCAGTCAGCATTTCGCTAGTGATCATCGATCTGGTACCCAATCGAGAACGGTATAAAAAAGCCTATCTAGTCATTTTTATCCCCCTGTAGTACGCTTCGGTGCCAGTTGTGACTACCTATTTTTCTTCTATGTAGACTGCTATGTAGACCTAGAAGAGATCGAGCGAGAGAGTACTTCCGTTAAGGTAATTTTTGCTAAGTCGTTACAATCAAATCTGCTCAAAATAGCAACTATTCGAGCGTTGGACCTAATTAATGAATTAATGACCTGTTAATTATTGAATTATCTATAATTCATAATAATTATGTTTATTCATGTTCTTAATTCATAATAACCTATTTACACGCCTTATTCGGGATCCAAGTTAACACGGCAGGGAAATTAGTGTAATTAGAGGTAATATCATGTGGGTTTCACACTAAATAGAATTTGAAAAAATACACCCAGTTACCAAAATCGGTCGGTTGTACCCACTACAATGGAACTTGTCTTATTCGCATGGTTCCACGTGAAGGTTAGGAGATCTTGCTGGATTGTTGAATCGATTTTTCCTTGAAAACAGGTAGGTATAAGCTTCTTTTCTGCACGGTTTTTGCCAGCAAATATCAGATGTATCCTCGCAATAGTATATTATGAAAGGCAAATTATGTTGTGAGGAAGAAATTAACCATTTTTTAGCACTACATTTAATGATAGTGGTATAGGAACATAACGCACTGCACAATCTGTATGAAGCATAAAACATCAGAAAAAATACATCCCTAGTAGGATGAGGCCAGCGCACACTGATATCATGGAGTATATCTTAGATTTATTAAGTTGAGTAAGAAGTTCTCGTTGTTTCTTAGCTGTTTTAAATGATTGTAACATTCTAATAAGTGGCTACACCTTAGGCTTGTGTATTCCGCTTCCTACGATTCTCGGCCATCTTTTTGGCAGCCGATGTATCTTGCAAACTAAAAAGGTTTATCCTTGGATGCGATACATTGGTCGACCCATTTGCAAAGTTGACTCTCTGTTTTGAAGTGTTTGCCTTCTTAGCTATGCTGCATTGACCCAAACAAGTGATAATCAGGTGGAACGATGCTTCGAGCTTCACGCCAGGTACGGTAGGGTTTCCCATTGGAGATAGCGTTTGCTGGATCATCTAAGGAGTATGCGGGATAGCGTTCTTCATTTCACAAACAGTATCACTTTGCGTCACCCTTTGCCAGTTCAAGGCCTTCTTAACTTAACAGTTAAGGCTCTTCTTCTAGGCTCAAACGGAAGAGTTAATTAGCGTAACGGTATTCTGTAGTTCTTTCATGGGACCCGAACCGTCTGGGCCGCTCTTCTCTAGACAAGAAGCTCTCGGATCGACTGCACGGCATTTAGGTCACTGAGTACAGGTTCACTGTACCTCGACTTCGCAAGCTGTTTTTTTCTTCTCTTTATTTCATCTGCACTCTCCCCAGCACGAAAACAGTGAAGAGGAATAATATCGAATGCGCTTATTTTGAATCCCATAACTCAACGGACCGAATCACTACTTCGAACGATAACGACTGAGTCAAAACAACGGACCACACAGGTTCGTTCGAGCGTCCAAAACAGGTACGATCAGGGGATCCAACGCTAGCGTCAGCTGTCGGTTCCAATGGAAATATTTCACTCAATCTAATATACTAACTAGATTGTGCATTAGTCATGTGTCTAATGAAAACTGATAGCACTGTCGTACATTTGATCGCCCCGTCAAACTACAAGGATCGAATTAAAAAACATTTTCATTAGTAGCCGTTGAGTAAACGAAGAGCAAGACACATCATGGGCCTTCACGCACAGCCAGCTTCATCTTCATAGTTAGAAAAGTAGCCGCGAAAACATAAGTTAGGAGCGAAAAACATTCAGCGAAGTTGTGAGATGATTAAAGACTCAAGTTGATCAATCCGCTATAAGACAAAAACCCAGCGAAAATTTGACTTAGCTTAAAATAATAATACAAAACACTGTATGATATAATATTGTTTCTCATACGGCCGCTTTTCTGATACGTTACATCTGCGTACTTTTTACGCACAATTTCATCCGTTGTTATATTCTCCCAGTTATTTATAATGGTAACTTCCATGAGTTATGATATATCCATTAGTTTTAAGCTATTTTAACAAACTTTTAGGCTATGTCTCACTAACTAAAAGTTCTCTACCTTATTTAGAAGTAATGATCGTGCACGTAGGTATCAATCACACCACACTACCGGGTAGTTATACTCGCCTAAAAAATCAATATTTTTTTTCATTCTATTCATTATAAGTGGTTCCACAATAAATCATCATTAACTTCGAAGTTATCCAAAGGTTTCAGTGCTAGCTGTTCCGAAGTTCACCACTAGACTAATCGCACATCTGAGGCGCTTATTGCCTCTTGTAGATATTTCGACAGCCCTTCGATTATTGTTTCGGCTTTCGGTTTATGGGCAATCTAGATCTTTGTTGCTGTTTATATCTGTGTACCGACATGATGATAAATCTAATTGTCTCACGTAATAATAAGCCATTATGTAGCAATAGGCCATTATGTAGCACATGTTGTTTCGTGATCTCATCTAATCCTACTTGAACCCCGAGGCATACGACGGGCTTGGGTATTGAGTAAAGCCAGGGCATAATGGAGACTCGTCCGTAACAACGTGTCTTTGACAAAGCCAAGATATTTTAATGTGCTAGATTGTACTTTATTATCAGTCTAGTAGATACGTATCGCTTGATCAACCCTGTTCACCCGTGAAAACGCGATTGAGGAGACTTGGCCATGTGGACGTAAAATCTGAGGTAGTTAAATATAGCTTGTGATTATCGTATTTGTTCAAACACGCCTTCATTAACGTTGTTAAAAGGCGATTTAGTCCTGAATGGGCCATATTTACGTAATCTCAGAACCAGTGAAAATGGCTTATGCGGCAAGCATGGCGTGCTTAAATGCATACATGACGTACATAACCTTCGTGTGAAAGGCGTGCCTAAATAAGTAATTTCTATCTTACGTTAGAACACGATTTTCCTATGACAGTGAAAGCACCAGCGTGCTATTCTTTAGCGCCATCGGACAAAGCTTTCTTTTAGGACATGTGTATATTTGGCAATATCGTCTATTAGAAACCTACGTAAAATGAGTAACACATTTAATTGATTTAAATTTGGCCTCTGTTTAACTATAATCAGACAATAGCCAGCACTAATGACACACCAATAAACAACGAAATAGTTTCTAGCTATATACCTAGGTCAGATAAAAGAACGTATTTCGTTTGCAGGACACTATCAGTTCGATTAGTGTTTTTCAGCTCATAGTTTGCGGTAACGTCCATCCGCCATCACCAGCAGAGGACCGTCTTCAAGTACAGGACAACGGCCGCCACCGCTGCAGCCAAGCTACCATTATTTCATAGCAGATACAATTTTTGCCTGTAAGAACCACCAGCGTCATTGTATACCCATTCAGAGTTTGAGATCGTTTGTGTTCCCATCGTGGTACCGGAACCCATTGCAAATCATTTCACCATCTAATAGTTCGGATTCTTTTCCAAGGGGTTTACCTTCATCGAAATGCCTATATGTGTGCATGAGATGTACGTAGACCTTGGATAGTATTTTGCTCATTGGCTGAAACAAGTATAAGTAGCGTGAGAGGCAGCTTTAGGGATCTCATTACATAGGGTAATCTTTCATGTCGTCGAGGCTGGTTTATTTGATAATCTATTCAAAAATTTATTCAGCATGCCTCCGTCCCTTCATTCCTATGGTGCCGCTGTACTCGACCACTACATCCTGGTGGACCTAGAAGGTTTGGTTTTCTAGATACTTCGTCGGTGACGAAAGACGCGCGGCTATCTGCCTCCGTTAAGGGTGCTAACGACGTTTTCTCCGCACGTTAGAGGACTACAGTATTGGCGAGCGACGCCGGCTTAACAAGGACGAGAGGAAAAATGTTTGAAGGAATACTCTGGGAGCCGAGATCTTTCCTTTTCTACTTTTGCTTCGCTAGGCCCGGTTTACCCCAGAAACGGTTTACTCCCCAGTTTCGTTTTAGATTTCTTCATTGATAGTCTCATGAGACTGATATTTTGACTAAGCCTCTTTTGACTATCGTCTCTTCTCCTCTCTCCTTTGTAGAGTTCCTCGGTGACTTGAACGGGCTGACGGCCGGTCGGACGGCTGGCTTGACGTGGTCATTTCCGCAGGACTATCTGAGCCCGCTTCCGGCACTGGATTCGTCGATAGATGACGCCGTAGTAGCACGCTGTTGCTGGTCCCAAACGGCGAACGAATTATGGATGTTGATCCCCAACATGGGTGAATGCTGCATTAGAATTCTTACGTGTAACTACATCAACTTCCCGTTCGATTGCTCCACCGGTTGGCCCTAGTCTGACCTCTGTTTGGTTCTATTTCATATTTCCGCCGTAACAGTTGTCTGTGCACGGTTACGTAATATAGTGTGATCATTCAGCACAAGGTCGCCTTACGAGACCTGGCCCTTATAACCAGACAATCTACAATTGCAAACTGTATCGACGCAGCATAAATACAATATAGTAATATGCCAACAAAGGATCGGTCATAATAGCATGGTAGAATCCTATTTTGCCTACGGGTGGCAGTAGGTACATGTTTGTGACACTCGGTTCAATACAGCTTCCAATAGGTCTGTAATATCGTTGCATTTTTAAACTCGCTTGTAACAGGCTGGTTTATAACTAGATGGCCGTTAGTCGTTCAATGGCTAAGTTAATCCTTTGTGTGTTCATCTGGATACAGTAAGCGATTAGCTAAGTTTTGTCAGAAAGTTGTAACGCTATGCATGGGCTGATCCGTTCCCTCATTGCGACATATATCAAGGAACAACTATACCTGCTGATCCAATCGGTACATTACAGTCTATTTAGGAGAAGACAATTAACCTGCTTATCAAATCATTGCTTGTGGATCAACCCAATTTACCTGACAAACAGTTAAAAACACACGGATAGGTACACAACATACGATTTGCCCGCAATCCCATTTCGAATCTTAGCTGCAATATCATCCCGGCAGCAACTTCACGCCGCGTCACGATACGGGACGCCTGGTCAATACGAATGTCAACTAGTAAACATAGTAACTATGTAGAAACGAAATCACTCGCCGGAAATTTTTGTTGCCATCAAGGCTGAGTATCTGAAAGTGGTCGCGGATGAAAAGCAGACGGCGGGCGAACAAGCAGACGAATTACTCTTCTTCAATGATGGATATGCTCGCTCATTTGTTTTGACCGACCATTAAGCAGATTTCTGCGATTCGGATGGCAGCGACGCCAAGTTCCCGCTGCAGAGTGTCAACACCCGCAAATCGAATACGGAAACGCTTTTCGTTGACAGACTTCTCTGTGTATATATTTATGCTTCTGAATAAAGATATGTCAAACTGTAATTATACGACAGGTGGTAATAGAGCACGTGTATATGTATTTGACTTCATATTTCAAATGAAAAGCTGTATACTAATCTGTCTAGGTGTTCTATTTAAACGTTTCAGATAGTAACCCATATTAGCATAGTGCAGCTTATGAGTTCAAGCCCGTAGGAAACCCCGACCGGCACTATCCACTGTGTAATGTCAATTGGAATTTGCTCTAAAAACGATTTTCGAAAACCACCACTTTAGCGTCACATAGAGTACAGAATAACGCGGACCCCACGCAGTAGGTTCGTCGTATGGCCGTATAGAGGCTACATTTGGGTGGTGAACGATTTTTTGAACGATGAGCTGGCTTTGGACGCAAGTAGCAATGATCCAAGATCGCACTGCTAATAGATAGGTGATTACGCACATATTTGATATCCTGGTACTGCTACGATGCCTGGTATTTGATATACTGGTATACTACGGTGCATGGTTCGGTACAGAAGAAGCCGTAGGCCGTATAGTTTCTAACTTTAGCAGCCATATAACTTCTCCGCCACTATAACTTTTCTACTAGATTCTTACACAGCAGGTGGAAATGCTTGTCGGGATAAACGTGATTACCAACATCAAACGTAATGGTAAGAATGTCGATGGACAAAAATAGACATCTCATGCTAAATAAAGAATGAAAACATGTTCTGCTTTAATATTTTAAGATAATCTGACAGTCATTCCCATCGATATAACACTAAGTAATGAACCCACATAGAAATACAAAACCCATCCTGTACTTGGACACTCATTCATTAGATATGTCTTATTTTGCCAAGAAGTGAGTTATGTTCTATTTGCTAAATCAGTGCTCGTCCGGTGCGTGTCTCGTAAAGGTCGAATTGAAATTAAAAACACTGGTTTTAATAAATCTACCCATATACTATAATTACGACATTTTAATACATAGATGTGCCCGGCTGTACAGAGACCGCCTGAACGAACAAACGCTAACACGTCCAATGGCAGTGCGTCCTGTGTGATATCCTAAATACACATATATGAATACTTGCAATTTCATGTTCTCCCTTCTACATGACGACTGATTTTGTTCCTAGCCCGTGGTTTTTGGCCGTGTCGACTGACTATGCTGTTCATATCTATATTGCCGCCGCTTTAAGTTTCCCTTTTTCGGACATTTCTCAAACCCAACTTTCCACAGCGCTAAGTTCCAATAACACAAGCAACGTTATCACAGAGATATTTTGTGAGGAGCCCTTAGCGAGATGTTTTTACCTGTAGACCCCCCTCCCCCCCTCCTCCCGTATTTGGGATCAAGCTGGTAAAAGGTGGAAAAACCGAAATGAACCATTCTAGAATGTCCCGACCAGACCGTCTGTTATTTCTTGTAAATACTATCTTTGGCCCCTCGGAGGCCGAAATCAGAGGAAGCGGAAAATAGCAAAGTTGCGATTGCAGTTGCTTCTGGCACTAACGCTGACGGCGGCAAAATAACGTGCTGGTCGCCCCGCTCGAACGGAGGACAAACTTTTTATTTCCCAGAGCTTGTCGCCGATAAGTCGGTACTACGGCATCACTCGGGGTCGATGTTTTGTATTCGTCACGTTTACCACTCGCCGGCTGTTGGAAACCCACCGAGCGCAGCCAGACGGGACAGCGTGTGGGTGCATGACCAGGCTGGATTGCAGCGACGCTGTATACAAACTTACGATCATGTACAGACACGTAGTGGGAAAGCGTGAGACAATGCTACTAATAGTAACGGTATAAGCTACATAGTAGTCGTAACATTAGCCGGAAAGTGTAGCGTCAAATACTCTTTCCCTACGGGCAGACTTCGGCAACTGTGTACTAGACCTGCGGAAAGGCAGCAGAGTTTGCGAGAAGCGCAAAAGTACAACTTAATACTAGTCGAATTGAGTTTCTGTTCAATGATAATAGTCACACAGAACCGTGGTTTCATGTGACGTGTACGCAGTCCATTTTGTCCATGTGCGCTTTAAGTTCAACACTTAAAACATGCTCTAGGTTTATCGACTGAGCTGAGTATTTGATATTAACGTAGCTTTATTTTTTGAATGCGCATCGTATGTAGCGCAGAACGCTTCCTCTAGCAGAGGCGTGAATGCTCCGACGATCGCAGCATGTTCGAGCGTTGTGACGCATAAGGACCATGAAGTGCATCTTTGCGAAAGCCCCTTTGCCTCGAGCAACGCTACAAACTCGGCTCAATTCAGGACGAGTCGAAGCAACCAGCCATTGCCGGCGTATGTGGCCCCTCCGCAAATTCAATTTTGCCCCCATAGCTCATACATCGGCTATGCACGTTCAGAGCTCGTGCGCAGCTAGCCCATGTTTGGATCCGGGTTTTTGCTGCTGGCACAAGGCTGGGTTCAATACGAGGACGTCGGGAGAGGGCATCTGTAGAGAGGCCTTCGTGGGGAGACCTGCTCTTTTTTTTGTTCCTGCTGCTACGGACGCGCTTAACCAGTACGTCTTCGGCCTTGCAACGAGGACAAAGGCAAGAGGGTGCTGGATGGTTTGCTGAGTAGGATCCAGACAGCTGCCTAGAGGGAACACGTCTGCGGCCTGACAAAAAGAACGCAACAGTCTCAGCTGCCGCGGCGATTTTCTATAGTTTTGGCTGGATAAACTGCCGGATAAAAGCTGTCGGCCACGATAACTGAATTCAGCTCACGGAAAAACAAGCAACATGAAATGTCGATTGCAGGATAGCGTCGACAGTGTCGGGCAGAAGAATGTCAACTGACTTTGAGGCCGCTGAAGGGTACGAAGTATTAAGTTATCAAAAAAGGTATTGATCATTTGTCTATCTAAGTTGCTTTAAAATCCCCTATTTTAAATCATGTGAATCCCATCGGAATATTATTTGAAAGCTAAAATTGTCAGGGTGTTTCTATTTAGACCTCTAGAGCGTCCTGAACGTGAGTAAAAATTTCTAAAGGTTCATTATAGTTGTCTCGATAAAGGCACAAATGCTGTTTGGGCTCTTATGAGCCCAGAGTGTATCAAATGGACCAGTTATGAAAAAAGTGAAATATGAAATTTTTCAGCAAAACCGACCAAAATCGTGCTAACCCAAAATAGTTTTAAACTATTATTTGTAGAAAGCTCACTAAGAAGAGATTCGACGTTCGGATGTCCCGCGAACTGATATGGAACAATTGTGTTTCCATCTGCGAGACTAAACAGAAACAATGTAATCGGACCATCTTAAAGGCGGCTAACTATAGGTGGTCAAATGTACAAAAAAAAAGACAATATGCTTAAATATGTGGCAAAACACCTATCCTGACGTTAATGTTTATCGCACCGTCCGTTGTTGTCATGTTAACCGTCCGTTATTGATTCGTGAATGCTTGATCCGAACTTCTGCTAAAAAATCGATTAACTAAAAAGCAGACGAAGTGTCATCTCGTACTATGACAATACCAGACGACATGCCTCTTCAGCTAGCCGACCAAATTGACGGAACTTCAATGGGAATTTTCGTATATCCCGAATCTTGCGCCATCAAACTACCGGTTATTCCGAATTTCGCATGACTCCCTTGATAATGGTAAAAATAGAGAAATCATTTGTGACAAATCTAGTCCAGAAACTTCTACAGTGATGAGATTAGAGCATCAAAGTTGCCAACCAAAACGACGCATACCTAGTTTAGTAATCTTCTTTTAATAGTCTATACATTTTCGACTACTGGATACTTTGGCAATAATCGGATAAATATCGGATACAGTTACGGTAACAATAACTAGAACTAAACATTTTTTCTCACGATGGATCGATAATCGAAAAGGACAGCGTGAGCGATGCAGGAATGTCAGGGTCGCGAGTTACCGAAGCATACAAGGACAGGGCGGTGGATGACAGACGTCGGGTTGAATTTAGAATAGTGGTCTTATATCGTAAGGAGTCGGACAGATTGAGAACACGTTCGGGTTGGGCGGCATCACGGTAGGTTAATGGGTTTGTTTTCTAGAAAAATAAGACAGATATTGATAGTATATGAGCTGAGCTGAGCTGAGCTTTTGAAAGGCCAAAGTTATTGTTGGCCGATAGATACACTTTTGCAGAGCTTGTGATTAGCGTTTTCGTAGAATGAACTATATATATCATACAAAAATGTAAATTGTTTATTTCGATTTAAGGAAGTTTGTTTTCTTCTAAGACCGGTTCAGACATTAGCCTATTGGACAACCTGGAGAACATAAACGCCGACGGCTTGAGTAGCATCCATAGAACGGCTGCATAATGCTTTACTTGCCGATGGAATAGATTTTGGTTAACGATTAAGGCATTATCGTATGGCGGGAATTTTCAATTGAACGTCCGTCAGTGTTAGCCACAACATGGATACTGAAAGAACGCGATTCGAAGGCTGATTAAATTGTTGCCAACCTGTTAAGGTAACAATGCCTAGACTACTCGTCGTAGTGAGGTGAGGAGCTCAAGCAAAATAGCTTTACTCTCATATCTTATTTTTCATATGGCTTCGGTACAACGAAAGCGATGTTTTAATCTTATATGTTAGAGTTCAAGGTGCACTTTCAGCCATTTCGTCCTACAAAGGCCGTCGTCGGTCGCAGTATGATTTCTTCTAACCTCCTCTTCTTGGAGAGTTACATCATACAATATATATATGTATATATTAATATGTTCAGAATTTCTGCACCAATAAATTCGGCTTAGCTTATAAATACACGCACGAAAAATATAGCGTAACAGCTAACTTGGAACATTTCTGAAGACGTAAATATAATCTAATGCTATGATGGACCAGATAGACTAGTGCCATAAGCACCATAGGTTCAAAAGAAACAATTCACACGTGCACAAATTTTCGTTAGGTCAGACTTTTATAATGTTTACGGAGTATTATCTTTGAATGTCAGCTCAGAAGTGGTCTTAGACTGGAAAGCAGCGCATTGTAGCGTACAGAGGCTTTTCACCTCCTTTAACCGGTAGCTGCGACCGGGAACTTTCCTTCGCTCCTTCTCCTACTGACGCAGTTCCAAATGTCCCCTATCACGCCCGCTATTCGAGGTCTTTAATTCACTCTTCGTCTCCGTTTTTTTTTCTGGAAACCGAAAAATAGATAGCAAAAATAGCATTCATATGTTTCTACAGCTCGAATCATCATATACGTATAATGCCCCTTACTCTAGTCGACGCCAACGGAAGTAAGCATATATATATATATACGTGACCGATTTCTAGTATATATATATATATATATACTAGAAATCGGTCACGTAATAAACATACTGAATCGCAACTGTGATATATAAACGCAGTAAACGCCAAAGCCTCATCAATTTAAAGTAGTTTCCGGTAATAGATCATGCTTTTCGGAATTTCTCTGCCGACTCTCCCCTGCGGCAAAGGCTATGCTTTACTTTATAGCTCGATTCGTTATACAGCGAAAAAAAGAAAATTCCTAGGGTAAGTTGAAAATAAAAAAGTCGGGTTCGCCGTCATGCTAACAAGGACGAATGGGCAATGCTTACGACGCACTCTCGATGTTTCAGTCAACAGCTCCTATATGGAAAGTGGAGTCGGAGTCAACAAGAGATTGCTGTTGAAAAGTTTAGTATTTATGCCGTCCACTTAAGAACATTGTCATATTTAAGATTGTGATCTAGTGGAATAAAAAGGATTACAGAAATTAAGCTAAAATAAATATCATCTGAAGGTTATAGAGTTGAATCCCTAGATAAACCATTAAAAAAGTTCATACTCGTTGAGCTTTGATATAGCTTTTCCTATATATATATATATATTTAGGTGCAGCTAACTCCAAGTCGTGATCCTGGCTATTAGGCCTTTATCTGTGGCTAATTACGGTTATCTACTACTAAATGCACTCGTTCTCAACAAGTTGATTGATTTGAATTGTCATTGATCATCCGAATTAGCTTTCATTCTATGCAGCTGAAAAAACGTGACGCAGCACAACTAAAAAAAAATATTTTGTAGAATTATTTTTATTCATTCAGAATTGCCTATCCGTTTTATTTCTACAAATTCTTCTTTTTTCATGCTTAAATACCTTTCCCAAAAAAAATATCGCATGGACGTTTGGTTCCCTACTACCGCCAAAGGCACTGCTGCCGCTGTTTCTCTAATGGTCAACAAAGCAGGAACAGAGGCCGGCAAGTTTTGCCTGTTACCTCAAAAAGGGTATGTTGTCGATGTCGTGCTTGTCATCCAGCGCGACACACGCTTCGACGCTCCGGAAAGGGGACGCTCATCGATCTTTGCTCCGCCTACTGTCTTTACCCGGGTCGCCGTTTATGTTTCAGGCCAAACTCCCTGCTTTGTAATGCACACTCATTAGCAAAGGCACATGTCCCTGCTCCTGTTTCGATAAAACGACAGGAAAAAGGAAGCGCTATCGCATCGAAAGAACGTAGCAGGGTGAGACTGTTTTTTTGTATGCTTGAATTCCGACGCTTTTCGATACCCCCTGACGCCTCACACATCCGTTTTGAAGATCACGTATCTCAGAATATCTAGCAATGTAGTTAAATCTAGCCGAGCTAATTTCCTCGAAAGCGTCGTCTCATTTGTGCTCATTGAGGCACACGCAGATCCCAGCTCCTCCTTTTCCGGTTGACCAAGAGCTCGAAGCCTCGAAACTAAAACGGAAATAGGGGCGAACACGCAAGGCAACAGCGGAAACAGCCGTTTACGTGATACTAGCTCAGCTTTCTTCTGCTTACACTGTTTTTGTATGAACCGATAGGGGTACTCCAGCGATGTCCTTCTAGAAGCCTTCAAGCAGATACTTCGTTATTTTGACGACCTTGTACTTGTTACTGTTGTGTTTTCGTTATTGCGGGGTAAAGTAGTGCGGAACTGACTTTATTCTACGAAGGGATCGTATGTAATTAGCTTTTTTTTTCACAGTTGCCTCTATGCTCACTGGTGTTTTTGCTCTATAATTCTGCGCCAGATTACATGCGTTACCATCAGTTACATAAGGACATTATAAAACAACACGTTCTTTGTGTGCATTGTACAACAGCCATTTTGGAGCCACAGCACCATCAGGGCCAGGTTGTTTAGATGTTTACGTTCAAGTGACAAATTTTCGCGCGTGTTCAAAGATATTCGGCAGGACGTTTAGTTTGCATCCTTGGATTTGAAAGCTTTGACTTCACTTTGTTCTATACCTATTGTTAATCTTGACACATAGGCACGCCCGATTCATTTGAAGGTCCTGTTTTGAACGTAAGTAGTCTTAAGTGTATGCGCCTGCTCATAAGTTTGCCCACATAGTTCTTGACGAGGGTATTCAACAGCTATGGAATCGTGTGGTCGACCGATATCGCAAACAAACAAGTTACTTCTTCAACATCGCTATTGCGTGAGATGAATGACACCGCCGTTTTGTCCATTGTATGAATAATAATAATGATAATTAATGATAGTTACAATAACGTTGCTTTACTTAAATCGAATGTGCCCTACCGATAAATTATCGGCGGAGGGGGGTCGAGACGCCGTTTCCTGTATTCTTTCAATCAGCGGCATCGCCGTTCGAATCACCGTGTCAGAAAATCTATATGGCCAATCCGAGATTGAATTTATCGGGCATGTTTGATTTTAATAAGTCAAGCCCTTTACCTACGCTAGCATTTACTTGCTTTTTCATACTGTTCGACTCGTTGTTATTTTATTGTGCAGCGAAGAAATTTTAATGTCCAGTTTAATCTCCAAATAGAAAGGTTCTAGGTTTAAAAGAAAAAGTGAATTTTCAATATCAGCTTTATCTCGCCTTCTAAAGAAGTCAGAAGCTACCGGAACTGTCCTGGATACTCGTGCAATGTACAGCGAGAATTTTATAACTGACAGGGTCGCTACAAGGGTCTTGCCAAGTTTCATCAGGGAAGTGTAGGCCTGGAAAGTACTCACCAGCTCGGCTGGCCATCCGAGGGTGATGAGGTTCCCAACTGAGTTTTTTTTTTTTCATTAACCGAAAAGGCAAGCCCCACTATTGTCAGGCATCACTGGGGAATGTTTGAGAAAAAGAAAACAACTAACAAGTATCGGTATATAGCCAGCCTATTTTCGTGGAGTGAATGAGGCTATTCAAAACATGAAACTCGATGAGCAAGGCAAAGTTATACTTCTTGAAAGGATTACTGCTCTGATTACTGATTACAATTGGAAAGGATTGGAAGCTCGTTACAGATGGTCAGGGCCGTGGAAGCCCATTTGCAGACTTTTTTTTTGCCCCCAACATATTCTCAAGACATTTTTCTCGAAACTTTTGTGAGCTAAAAAGGAATCGATACTAGTTCTGTTCTAGTCTAACAGTTCTGTCACCGTTTGTTATTTATTAAACGGCTAAGAGCGAAACTAGCTTCGGTTACCCAAAAACCAGCAAGTGCTATTATAGTACCTCAAGTCGTAAGGCACAGCCTTAAAGAGCCTTGTTCACACCGGATAATGGTGTGAACGGGCGACATGGACTTGAATTGTCACATCTTTGATTGATCAGCAGCGTATTTTGGCTGCAGGCACGGTTCTTGGCGTAACCTAACGAAGAGCCACGATGCTGGGTTTTTTGCAATTGTCTGGACGTATGCTGTCCTAGTACCAAGTATCGCTAAACTAAGAGTCCTGAAAGAAGCTGGAGGAATTCTCGCTTAGCGCGTTCGAAAGAGCGAACTGTCGAGACCTTTGATTCCTGAAGTCATACGCCTAGAGAGCATAGATTGTCGCATCTGCATAAAAACCAGCTAGCTAAAAAGGAAAAAACGAATGGAACTCGTGTGAAATGCGAACAGTTTAAGGACCGTCAGAAATTGGTCACATTGAGAAATGTACAAAACGCTTCGACATCGTAGAACAGAAACGGTGATTAAGCAACATGGGTAAAATAAAAAAAAAAACTCGAAAAGAAACTAGGTCATAATAGCAGAGTGGAATACTCTTAGAATATCCAATAACATGGAAGAAGGAGACTTCCTAGATAACTTTGTTTCAAATATGGCATATTGGCTGCAGAATGTAAGCACTGAATGGTGACATGAAGGAAGCCCGTTATATACCTGCGCACAGATAATTGTATTACTATACATGCATTTCATAGGTGAAGTTTGTATAGAACCGTAGGTATACTACAACAGCGTATAGAAGATGGTCCATTGTTCTTTTTTCCGTAGGCGATTTCTGTTTGTACGGAGAGCGGGTCTAAAAACTCCCCAGTCAAGCTAAGCGACCCTTTGGGCGTTACGCGTACCAAATGTATGTTTGATAATCAACTGAACTGGCCAAATCCGAAGTGTTTTCTATCGTCAAACGAAAACAACCGAAAAAATAAGATCGTGAGTAGTTAGCAGGGAAAGTCATTACGTAACGTATTTGCTTGCCTGTTAAATTTTACAGGAACTTAGTTAATCTATCATTGTCATATTAGCTCATCTCTATCTATGCGAGTTACCGATACAACTGTAACTAGGTGTTTTTCCTTATTAGAATGAACTACTTATGATAACGCGTTTATTCGTGGCGGTCTTGAGACCACAATCGCAAATTTTCGACTGATCGAAAGCTCAAATCAAGACGATTTTAAAAATAGTTTGCTCCCTCTATTTATTGTATTGTCGTTTTTAAAAAATAAATAATAACTCGCAATTTTTTAGTCAGAAGCATATTTTATCAAAACAATTATATACACCGACAATGTAGCTTTGAGGAACACGCACGTAACACCACCAGCCCTTCAAGCTTCTACGGCAATATTATATTGGAACATATATGATGCTTCCAGGAACAATTTTGAGGTACGCTTATCCCTTTTCGACCCCCAAAATGTACGATCGTATTTTTCCAGGCGGTCTATAGATGATTCAGTTTAGATATTATAGCATCGATATGGCTATAAACTACGCACTTCTATCATATCCGCAGCTAGACTTCACGGCGATTTTTATTTAATTTTAACGTACGTTTTTTGATTTGGTCAATACGAATGAATTTGTTTCGAAATGTTAAATAGTCACAATTGATATGTGGATGTATTTTTGGAAGTTTTTTCATATTATTGGATTGTTTTTTGCAGTCGAATAACTCCGAGTATATGCAACAGGCGCGTTCATCTGCGTGGCTAGCGCACGACAAGACTAGAATGATCTATGTACCTCACTTACCACGCGCAACCGAAGTACAATCAAAATGGTCGCCTTGTGTCGTAAGCTCGTCAGTTATTTAGATCTATGTGCAGGCGGCAAGACAGCGTGAACGTTCGGTGACCAAAGGAATCGGACGTTCAATGCTACTGCCGTTAGCCATTGCCACACGGCTTGTGGTTGACTGTAAACTTACCGTCTTCTTAACGGTGAAGCCATTTTTACTCTCTATTCTCGCCGCCATTTATCATCCGTTTACGTTATTTGCAATACGAACTCCGACGGCAAAATGTACGCCTAGCCGCGTTCGTAATGACGCATGCTCCTTAGCAATACCAAACACCGAATAATTTTGTTCCATGTTGTTCATGCCTCGGTTCGATGTTATACCAATGAACCAGAGTGCCTAAAATCAAATGGCCAGCATGAAAGTAAGTCCGATACCACTGTCATGTACATGGTATATCTGGATAGGCCAAAGGCCGCGGTCCTTGAACAGTTTCACGATGCCTAGACATACGTGATCAAACTACACTCTGAACCATTTTTACTTTTCATTCTATTTTGAACTTATTTCACAGAGAAAGTACAAACATAAAGAGCTAGCGATTTTGGCCAGCTGAAAAGTCGAAAACTGCCACAGACATCAGATCACATTGGAACTTCAAAAGCCAACCACTCTTGCTTTTCGGATTCCAGTCAACTTTCCCTTTATGTAAATCGCCACCGATGTACGAGGCAAGCCCTGCAGCAGTTTCGCTGGTGCCCTCGCACCATGACTTCTTAAGAGGGAGATGCTGCAGTGAGCCGGCTTGGATTGGGAACGCCGTCGCTGATTGAGGCCGAAATCTACAGCGGACCTCTAGTTAGGACTGCAGAGATAGGAGACTAAGAAAGTAGAGAGGAGAGAAGAGCAAGAAGGAACTTGGACGGACACAACGCTGGGGCCCTTGGCCGCCATCAGGGCATGCGTGACTCGTAACCGTACTGAGAAAACTCTGCAGGCAAACCTATTACATGTAAAAAAAATACGCATCTCTCTCACGCTCGCTCTCTCTCTCCCTAAGTGATGGGTCAATGATGAGACAGCAGATCAAGAGACAGCGTTACTGGTACAGGTGAAGAGAACAGTTAGGTGGTCCCCGGCCGTAGCCGATTTTGGGGTGGGTATCGAGGCAGACCCTCCAGAAGGCTACTGTAGGAAGTTGTCACAGGAAGAATAATTTGAAGCGGGTCTCACCTATTAGAGATCTATAAAGTGACTTCCGTAATAAATACTTCGCGATAAACGAAACGTCAAAGGTACTGCGACAAAGCGGTTGAACAATTATTCAGCCTGGTTGCGTTTGACTAATCCGACTTAGTAGCCTTCTGTGTTGTAGCAGTGATGTTGGTTGCAGATGTTGAAGGCCCTACGTACCTTTTTGCTTGTTCTAGTTTTGCCCCCTGGTGGAAAACAAGGGGATTCCCCCGAAGTTGGGGGCAAATGGAGCACTGGGAATGCGGTGTAGGAGTATCGGGCTTTGGAGCAAGGCCTCACACCCTGTTCAGGCTTAAACAGGCACCGGAGACTGTTATGGGAAGGGTAGTGGAGAGGGTAGCATCCTGCAGTTAGGCCCCGAGCGTGGTCCCTTCACGCAGCGACTTGTTGAGTCGGTCCGCGCCGCTGTGCTAACCACCGGCTCACACAAGATTTCGGTATTAGGAGGCCGCTTACTAGCAACCGCAGTGGGGCGTAGCGTGCTGCTGCCGTTGAAATCTTTGCTCTGCGGTTCAATAAACAGTGAGATCTTTATATCTCTTTGATGTATGCGATCGCGTACGCATACGAACCGCCTGGCGTACTGCGCCAAATCGAAATCTAGTGCTTACGACGCTTGAGCGGCAGAGGCAAAACTCAAGACTCTGACTCCTTGAGCAATCCAGAGCTCGTTGTTTGTTCGGAGTGCTTCAAGCAGAGGAGTTCGATCTCACACAGCTCTGTGCCATGATTTAATATAGCTAAATCAGAGACACCCATTAAACTATATGGTCGCTATAGGAACCAAATGATTTTGTGTTGTTATGGTGTTGTGACGATGGAAACGAGATCTAGAACGTTCTGCTGTCGTCCTTTGCTAGCGCATACCTATATACTGCAAATAATAGATAAAATCATATAGTTACTAGTACACAGTGGCATTGAGTAGAAGTAGTTGCTTTAAAGATGAACGTATAATTACCTTCTGCAACGAGATCAGCTAGCGGTTAGGCTGTTAATGGCATGACGACCATTTTTGAGTGCTATACGCGTTAACCGTCAAGACGGATATGAAACTGATATAGACGTTTAAGTAAACACTCCAACAAGAACTACTTTTGGTTTTATTGTATATATATATATATATATATATATATACATACAAGAAACTGTTCTAGCAGCAACTTAACCGTTGCTGCTAGAACAGTTCCTTAGGATCCTCTCAATGCAACTCAACTAAATTTGTATATACCAAAAGACTGCCAAAGGATAACAAAGGACTACCCGAGGATATCACAGGACTGACAGCCCAATACACCGACATCACTTGGTAAATGAGACATTTGTCTGTGGATGTGTCGACGTCATGGTGACCGTGTTGTTTCCGTGTAATCTAGTTTTTATTAGTTATTTAGTGGTTTTGGCTCTCGCTAGTAGGATATGTGTCGCTCGAAAATTCGCCGCGCAATCTGGTCGTACGTAGGTGCATACGAGAGCGTACGGCCTGCAATGTAAATGCTTCTATTATTATTCACGACCTCACTGGTGGGGACGCCAACAGCCGCTTTTGGATACGGTACTTTTGAGGATACACTGGCCACGCAAACTCGACAGCGTGAAAAACTGCGCAAAAGGGGAGAAAGTGGAAGAAAAGAAGCAAAGAACTTGCAAAGTGTACATAGACCTGCAGTGTAATGGAAGTTTATTAGGTCATTGTTTTGATCCATAAGTTGTACTCGAAACAAGGAAGATAAGTACGGGGTGCGAACAACAGAAACGACCGCAATTTTGTTGTTTTCAAGTCTTCGTTCGAATTTTGTGACGCAATCATTGCCCGTAGAAGTATACTTCGCCGAGGCAGAATGGCTATTAGTGGAGATGGTGAACCGGGCGAGACGTCGAGCAATACCATCGGACACGAGGTCCACGTAGGTAACCATCAGCATAAGCCTTCGACAGATAAAGTTAATCAAAACAACGAAAATTTGAAGCAAGAAAACCGAAAGCAGAAAAATCAGAACCAAAATCAAAACCGCCAGACGAAAACTGTCTCCATAATACCAACATCGGTAACTTGCGAACGCAACTTAATGAACAGGGCCACTGATAACCACAAAGCAGATAGCGATTTCGGCAACGGTGGTCGGAGAACTGCTACCGTTACGTCCACCGCATTAGCTTGTCGACAACTATCGATGACGCTCAGGGACGAGGAGCTAAACGAGATTCGACCAGTTGATGATGATCCGCCGAAGGGTGGAAAGAACTCGTGTTACAAATCATCATCAGGCGCCACCGATGCATCGAGCTTGACTTGCAGTGGAGGTAGCGACCTGGCTTCGTCTTCATCATCGGCGACTTTAACAAAACGACCAATAAAAGGTTCGATAACAAGTGACGGCAAACCAAATGACAACGATGGCAACATGGGGGGTTTTAATGAGGACGATATTCGACACATTGATTCGGCTATCGAGGGCAGCCCCGTTGAGGGTCAATGTCCACTATTAAGCAATGGTGACCTCCGAGATAGCTCGTCTACGATTCACTACCATCAGCGCCAGCAGGAACAACCCCAATGTCATCATGAACATCATCACGAGGATCAGCCAACAGGACTCGCTCTACAGGGAGATCAACCCGAAGAAGAGGTTCGCTGCGAATGCAACAACATGCCATCCACGTGAGTGATTTGCGGAATGGGTCATAAAAGCGTGATACGCTAATATAGGATGTCCCAAATATGTATACGCTGTTATTTGATTGCACCATTTTTTTGGGCAATGTAATAATAGGCGGCAACTATTTGAACTTATCGCAAGACCCTTCTTTTGCCACACGTTTCAGCGGACTTTGATGAATATGACGAATCTTATTTCTACTAGTACGAGCACCTGCACCTAGTCATCGTGATGTATATATTAGCTTATAATCATTCAAATTGTGTTCGTACATCTTTTTTTTTAAACGCCTTGTAATGACGAGGAGGAACAACTATAAAACGCTACATTTTAAGGAAAATTAACTAATTAGTTAATTATGAAAAGAAAAAGAACCAAAGCAAATGATAGAGGATTACCATAAACAAAATATGGCATAGTGATTCGTCGTTACCAGTGACGCAGTACCTTTGATCCATTAGATCACATATGAAAAATGGCTGTTGTGCTTTTAGCTTATTGTTCTTTTTTTCAAATTTTTAGAAGCGTTATCCATAGATGGAACGTTGTTTGCTTGTCCTACCAACCCATTATCATCGATTTGTTGAGCCCAATATGTATAGAGATATGTGGGCTGAAAAGGAAAGAACCTTCGATCCTTCGTATTTGCTTTTCGTCCAGGTCGAAACGCTTTCGGAACAACTCGTGACGTGTAAAACTTTACCTCTGTAAAGGCTAATTCAGCTCAAAGGTGACTTTCCAAGTTCAAAAGTGACATTTCCGCTACCTCAATAATGCGTTTCACTTGATATCCAAATTTACCAAGGATAGGCTTAAGCGATTTTTAGATAAAGGTAAACATCAGGTTAGCCTAAGGGGCTCGAAAGAAAGCCGAAGAAAGCTATAAACAAGGGCAAACATTACACATGCACCGATAGAATGCATACTATAGTATGTGTGATTGATGAGGTTATTGCACGCAACTGAACTTGACCGAAAAAACGTTTTAAGACATTTAAACTAAGAGATATGCTGCGGTGACAAAATGTGCTTTCGTCCGGCAGGAAACGTATAATTGACTTCATGTATGAAGCATGCCCCAACGAGTTTGCCCTTGTCTTGTGACCCAGATCACGTTAAATTATACAGCTAGAAATATATAAAAAGATTTGACATATTCAAAGTACAATGAACGTTGTACGTATAGTTACTATACAAAAAGAACTTTAGTGCACTTTTTTATTCAACTTGATTCGTAAAAGTTACCTTCAAAATAGCGCAGCAACATTCGGAATGACTGTTCAAAAATATGTGACATCTTCATGTAATTTAATTACGCGTTTAGCTTAAAGCTGTTGAACGAAAATGGGTAAACCAAAAATAATAAATGTATTCGATAGCTAAATGGTTGTAACCGTAACTGGTTGATTAATCCGGTCTAGAACCGCTTTTAGAAGTAATTTTTATACTTCAATATAATTCATTGTTCGTACGCGGTGAGTGAAATGCAACCCTGCTCGCGAAACGATGTCAAGGGGCGAATCGCCAATAGATAGAAATAACTTCTAGGGGCATAAGTTTGCCAGATCGCATATTCCTCTGTTAGAAATCGGTTAACGCCATTCGTAACCACCGTACAGGGCGGAGTGGTCGCGTTTCGTTTAGACATAGATCTCACATCTCAGCTACGTGAGGCTTTGATACGTAAAATCCGTTGTAGTTTCCGTTTGAAACAAATTTACGGAGCATTAGTACAGCTAAACATAAGTAGATGTGCAGTTCTAATAGATCCTCGACATTCAAATGCGTATGACACTGAAAACCTCATTAGAAGAAGTACTTCATTTAGAAAGCGTACATCACTTAGCTCTTGCCTAACACAGACAATTTTAATTGAAACAGTGTTTTTGTTCTATACTATGATCAGGTATTTACTGAATCTGTGCCCAAACCTACGGACAACGTACAGCATAGCAAGATAGAATGGACGGTGTTGTGAAATCGATATCCAAACAGCCTCGCCCTCTAACGTACTTTGAGCTTCTAACGGATGTCGTTATTTACGCAGGAATGGTGTGTATGCCCCTGGAAGGGAAAATACGAGAACATTTCTCTTATCATGTTGGGTGTGTCATTTCTTTCTTCTTATTAGAGTATGACTGTTTTGTCTATCTGATCCTGTGCCCGGATGGCTGTCGATCGTCTTTCGTTAGTATGTCTCGACCTGTTTGATGGATAACGCATGCCAGAATCTCTTGTGCGACTCGGTTCGTGCAGGCTGCTAGCGACATGGTTCACTTTCGATAGCATTGAAGTGGTCTTCCTCTGACCTTTTAATCTTAACATCGTATCTGCAATCGTTCCTGTACGTTTTAATCGTTTTTTAGGAAGATAACCGTTAGTGCTTCATTAATTACGGCCATCGGTCTGAAGACTCAATTTCTGTTTAAAACTGGCTAACTATAGTTGAAAAAGATAGCGATAGAGGGCGCCAGCATAGCCTTAATGAACCGCTGAACGAACGACTCTATGTTTCATAAAAATCGACCTAAGATCGACTTCGAATTATCATACCACGAGGTCTTCCTCCCGACTCCTAGATCTATTCGACTTATATGTGATACAGTGCCAAGCAATTTGTTGATAAATTTCAAACCTTATCGCGTGTATCTTAAAAGAACATTACTAAATTTTTTCAAAAATAATATTATAATAATATTATTAAATAAAATTAGATGTACATAATAAGTACAATGCCACCACTTACTAACAAATAGGTCATTTGATTTATGTTCGTCCTTATTAACCTAAATGCAAACAATCCTTTGGGGCCGAGTATCGTCTAGTTTTACCTTGAACTAGTCAGCAAAATTGAAACAAACGAATTCTTCTCTTCTACGCGGTCTTATTTTGAAAGAAAAAAGGTGGCAATTGACCGGGCAATCACCAGCTGCTGCTGCTGCTGCGGTTGTTGCTGGTAGACAACGTAATCTCGATAAATAAAATGTGGTGGAGGCAACATATCGACGCAGATAACCAAAAAGAAAACAGCTGTGTCGGATTTAAAGGGGCCTCTGCCTAGCTTGCGAGATGGCGGGCAAACTGTCTGGAAGATCGCAGATTACTATAGTCTGGCATGCCTCAGCTGTTCTATTTGTCCAAAAAGCCTTATCGCTCAAGTGGAGGAGGACGCTGTGGAACAGTCGAGATGGTTTTTTAAAAATCAATTTTGAGGCTTTTGTGCGGTCTTTAAGTGATGAAACCATTTGTGCAAACGGTCTATTGAACCTCTATAGAGGCCGTATTGTTCGTATTCGCTTCTACGTACATCTTGTAAAACGAGTATATATCAACAAGAAGTAAAAAGACAAAATGAAAACTAAAAAATCGAATAGTATTTTTTTTTACTAATCAAGGAGCAACACCATCAATTGAGAAGACACGGTTAATTCTATTGCAGTGTCTTCTGTCCATATGATTCGCAATGTGGAACTCTTCTTCTCGCCGCCATGAATATTGGCCATGGCGAAATGGTTGGTATCGGATTTTTCTCTATCCTAGTACCGGCCGTATCGTTTTTGACATTGCTATTGAAAACGGGTTCTTCAAACAATGACTTGAGATATTGGCTTATCGATCGAGTGCCACGTTCAGTCTCGCTTTCGGCTTCACTCAACGTTAGAAAGACAATTCAGTCTTCCTGTCGAAATAAGTCTATGGTTTTGCTAAAATCTCGACCTCTCTCTCATAACAACAACAGCAAAAGCAAACATCTCAACGCAACTTTCACTTACCACTCGTAGAAGATTAATTTTTTTCTTCTAGAAATGTACATTGCCGCCGCTCCCTGAATCTTCCGTGTTAGTTAATGCTAGCTATTTGTCCAATACGAGCCGCGGTGAAGGGTAAAGCCGATGAGAACAATGGCTTGGAACACAAAATTATACGGATTAATAGTGGTACAGCAGTTCGGACTGCAATCATAAGTAATAGAGGATCCCTCCCCATCGCAGGCTGAATTGTTGTCTAAACTCAGAGATTGCTACCAGAAACCACCCGACGCACAAACTGTCCGTTAACTAATTTAACGGGTCCTACTTATAGACATTGCAATGGCCATGTATTTGAGTCTTAAATAAAATTCTACTATGAGATGGCCACAGGAACTGGCTTTGGAGGAGGCTTCAAAAAAAAAAATGACAAAAATACTTCAAGCAAAGCCTACACATAGAACAACTTATACAAAAGACTTCTACAGCTGCCAGAAAACTTTTGGTGTCTTTATATTTGAAAGTACCAATGATGCTTAAGTTTTTATAGAGCTACGAAGTCGAGTAGAAAAAATTGATTTTGGCATTGGTTTTTCAACGATACTAAGCTTTCGCGTCGCGAACATACCTATGCTTGTGAGTTTTACTTTGTACAATATTATAAATATTGTAATAAGCACAAATAAGGCAGCAAGTCAATATTCCTTATAATTTTGATTGTAAAAAACTCAAAAGGTTAGCCCATTTACTTTGTTGATGCCAAGAGACGATCTATGCGTGGGGGTATATGTTTTAATGAAATGCCAAGCTTATATTTGTGTATATGTGGAAGGCAGATTGTCTGAATGAAATTTCACCGGTGTGGGAATGGAGCTACTTGCAGTTCAGGGGCAGTGTCCTCAACTGGCATTTCGTCTGTCCGTAACGAAAATTCAAAGAGGGCTTTTCATTTCGTGATATAATATAGTTTACTTAAGTGCAATTACAATTGATATTTGCCGTTAACATTTGGTTCTCGTACGTCAGTTAAGCATTACGTTAAGTATTTTATTCTAACTTTAACTTGGATTCCTCCTCAATCCCCCGGGGACCTTTTGCGGGCTAATATACACTACTGTTGTCATTGATCCAGTCGGTCATTGCGATGAATTAAACATTGTGTAATAACTGATTTGTTTATACGGTAAGCCACCACTGCGTGAAACAACAACATTTCGAATTCTGTTCTTCAGTTAGCGTATACCGCATAGTTTAAAGCCAGGATGCCATATGTTATGGGGTGGGTACGAGACTTACCCCGCATTCCTTTGGTTTTGCAGCCGGAGTATTTACGATAAAATAAAATAGGGCAGTTGTGAAATATCCTGTGACTAGACCATGACAAACGATGATGCGTAGATTAACTAGGGTATAAAAAAAAATCGATTGTTTTTTCACTTTGTTTTTATGCTTACTAGTGTCGGTAAGAATCTCTTGCAAGTTATTACTATCTCCTTAATATATGCTCATTGAAGGTAGAATTCGTTACGAGTCAAGATCGGATACAACCTTCTAGCAGAATATCTCCAGATGAACGCAAATTGATCCGTACGATCTACCCTATATATATATACAGGCTTCCCACTATCTATACTTGTCCACTGCAGCCTAAACGCACATGAATTTTTAATTTTTTCGATCCTTTTTCGAATTTTTTAAAACAATGCCCTCTCATATGCAATGCAACCTCCATTCTGAAGTAACTTCTTGCCGTAGAGGGCATCAGCACAGAAGGTCTTCCAGAACCGGCAAAACACTGTACATGGAGCAGCAATGATGATGAGGCAATATTTGCGCTTCATACATAAAGAGGGCAGAAGCTCTAACTCGTTTGGTCTAACGTCTTCCTCTGTTTGCCATTGTTTTGCCTTTGAACAACTCTTCTGAAGATGGGAGGCTTCGGGATATATATGACGCACAAGATTCCTACTGTTCACAAATAGTTTGGTATTGGCCAACCAGTCGAGATATGTGTGAAACGGTCTACTTTAACATTGTACTGAACCCACGTAAGAGCAAAACAAAATCACATCGGGGCAGATCGTCCAGGACTGATAGCAAGGCCGAGAGTCGATGGAGTACAATACGGTGATATAACAGTTGAGTAGAGTATAAGAAACTAAAAAAGGATTCTAATCCAGGACCTATCCGAAAATAAAATTAATACCGAAACGGTTAAATAAAGTGCAGCATAAAATGACACTATAAGATGAAAGCATATGTCACAATGCAAAAATGAGGTCCATTGTTAAGTGTGCTCTTCCATGCTTGTTAATGCCATGTTTATGTGCTAAAAAGGTTCAACCAATATGTTATCCCGATATCGATTTGAGACTACAGAGTTGTATAGATAAGATACATATCAAATAATTAACGATTAAATCATGTCAACAGTTAGTTTAGCCAAGGGTGATTTGCGAATTTTAGGCTTCCCTAAAGAAAGACAAGCGTTATAAAAGTTAATCCTGAAAGCCACAGAACCCTTTTGTTTGTACTGACTGATTGATATCGCTGTACTATAAATCTTTTGATTACTGATATATTTTTTGCTATAAATGACGTTGATTTTTCTAGCTTAAAAGCTTTCCAGAAGGACTTAGAGCCTTGAGCACCAAGGGTCACCTTCCGGCATAAGCGAATTCTAATTGTCATATGTCATGTTGGACCCAATATGTCGACTTTGTATTGTCGCACAATAGTTTTAGGATATTGTGGGTCCTTCAAGCATCGCGTATATAACTGTATAGCATTTCGGAAAATGTTCGATGACAGCTGAATTTTCTTTTACGTTCTATAGGCTTGCTTTTTCAGTGTAAAAAAAAATATCACTCTTCATCAACTTCAAACGACTGTGTGCGTCTGTTTTCTGCTTTGCTGTAAAAATCCTAGGAAGGAACCTCTAAATAGCTAACGCTAATGAGTTTATTTACATAGCTATTACAGGAGTGAAATTAACATTAAGTATCTAAGCTGACACCGTCTATACACGTTTAGAATTCTATGCTCGTTACTATTGCTTACCTTGACATTAGTTCAGACGGTTGGTTTCTACCAGCATGAAGCGAACTGGGTCTCAACGCCCGCCTCTGAACAGGAAAACACATTAACGTACATTGCGCCGAGACTCAAGCTTACTACACTGATATCCACTAACCCTGGTACCTCCAACCTGATAAAACGCTTTTTCTAGCTTGTCAGAGAACAAGCCCACCGAAAACCGCGTTAGCGTTACTTCGGTATGGGGCTCCTTTAATGAGGTCTTATTTGTTCAGATGTTGTTACAGAACTCTTCATAGGTTATGCAACACCCTCCTCAGGCGTTGCCCAAAGCAGTTGTTGACTAGGCCGCCTGGTCTACTTTATTAATTCTTTTTTGCACTGAAGATCTTCCTTTTCGCGCTTGATACGTAGGCTTTGAACCTAGACCATCTTATGTATTTCTAAGTTAAATACGAATCTATAGATAGAGACTTTACGTATGTATCTATGTGAATCTTTGCCAGAATCAAGACCGAGTAGGCCGAGATATTCATATTCCACGCCTCAAGAGACTCCTTAAAAGTAGTCTGAAACAAGCAGCCACAATGGCAAGCTCCTATAGATGAATAGGTGACGAGGAACGATGTCTTGGCGTTCATATAAAGCAGAGGAAGAAATGGACAACTCCAGAATGAACAGATCAAATTATATCCACTCCTTCATTTACTGTATTTCATTAGCTATGAGTGCCGTATCATGACATCAGAATTAATCGAACACTTCGTGCTATATAGATAATACTGATCTATACAGTTCGAGTTTTACGTCTGGTACCACCGATAGGCATTCTATCAGACGGCTAGGTCCCAGTAAGAAACGATGCATGGGCATTCGAATCCAGACTACCATGTGTCCCACAAGTTCAGATATACGTACAGATACGCCACTCATTACGCCAGCACCGGGATACGTTGTCCTCATTTTGTTGTGGTTATTCAACATAAACTTACTTTAATCCTTTTTGCCGGGCATCCTAAGCCCTAGAAAATACTCGTACGTAAATCCAGAGTCACAGAAGATTTGCATCTTGAAAGCATTGGTTTGCGTCTGGTGGGGCTGGAAAGATCTTGGTCGCTGAGAAATGCCTGTCAAAGGCAAAGCCATCGACAAGGATTCGTATATGGCCAAGCTATATAGAGTCAACGGGATTTTACTACAAAAGTAATGCAATGCATAGGGCTCAGCTATTCTCATCAACGGTGTTGAAGCTACCTTGTTAGAACCTCAGCGGAAGGTTCTTTTGCATTCACCATATCTTCCCCATGTTATTGTCGACAAATCAACGCCTTTTCCTATAGCTGGTAAATGATTAAAAATGGCTAAATCCCGTTTCTTCTAATTAGCTTTTTTCCATCATCGTACGAGTTGTACAGCGGCGGCTAAAAGAAGTGCGCTTTTTGAAATGTTTTCCGCCTAAGTCAAGACGATGCTGAAACAGTTTGGAGTATTTTTGTTGTCTAGAGAGAGGACACGATGACTGAGCGGAATGTTTGAGGCTGATTTGCGAAATTCAGAAGTGATCATTTCAATCCTAGCAATGCTCTTTGCATAGGTAGACTCAAGTCAGCAGGGATCGTCTAAACGTTTTTCGAAGAAGACAATCGTAAATCGGACTAACAGTTACCCGCAAAGAATTGGAGAACTCAACTTTAGCTACGATATAAGTCGTTATAAGTTTTAGTCAACGGCTTCCCTCAGAAAATTGAAGCTTAGGATGCATTTCCTCTTTCTGCGTGTTTTCGCTGGCACCGATTAACATACTTCAATAATAAAAAATATTTATGCAGAATCATTACGGGTAACGAGAGGTAATTCTATTTCTTTCAAAACGCAAGCTAAAAAGATCCGACTGATACGAGCTACAAAATCCTCATCCAAATAGGGTTTCTACCTGACGGCGATTTGCAGACAACGGAAGTTTGATGCACTGGAACAAATTTGACGACTACTAAAAGATTGACTGACATTTCTACGAAATCCAATTACATAATGTTGATTAGACTAGCAAGCGTCTCATTAGATAAAATTTTGCTCCGCAGCAATTTGAGGCCGTGTTCCGCGAAAATCGTGAAGACCATCCTGCAAAAATGCAAATGTAAAGTTCTTCGATGTCCTCTCTGTCCTCCAGACTCTGGGAAGTGAAGATATTGATTAGACCTCCTTGGAACTACAGAAACTGTAAGATCACGGGAGGTATACGCGGTCAGAGGAGTAAACCAGTTAACGATAGTGGAGTACTCATAAGCATGACACGCGGTTTGAGATAGTGGAATCACATTATCAGCGAATAGTTTTAAACTTTATGAGACAATGTCATCTAAATAAACAAGAAACGAGACAAATTCGAATGCGTTTCAAATGACTGAACTTTGCGCTATCTGGAACCGGTCACATCCACGTAAAGCTTATCGAAACTCCCCCTGATGTGTTTCTCCCAAACCTGAATACAGCCAACCGCGTGTATCTGGCCCTGCTCGTCATTTTATAGTAGTAGAACTCAGTACGTTTGATAATATACTATATCGTACTTTGCTAGGGCTCGTATGCACGAACCGTATGTTGTTATAGTCTTCATTTGCATTGACCGGGTACACAAGTAACCATCGTACTAGCCACACGGATCGTTCAGGGTTGAACTTTCTCAAAAAAATCCTCAGCGCGTACTAAAATCCTCTCACTACTGATCTTGTTCGCGAATTACTGCGGAAGGACATCGGTAACCTCTGACAATGGACCTCAGGTTGCGAGGGTTAATGGTGTCATTATGAATTTGATTTTAAGGTCAGCATACATATTTCTCTTGCGAAATTACGATTCCAACGTCATGAGTTGTTATTTTCTGCGAATTCTGAACCCAGAAACAATGACGAATGATGCTCAGCGAAAATTCAGATACTGACTTGCTTACAAGAAGGGTGTTTTAAGCAAATAAAACTAACATTATAGGTCTCAACTGTCACCGCTTTGTTCAGGCCCTGACTGGGCAAACGAGCGAGTTAATTATCGGTTGGCAACAATTTAGTTTCAGAATATATAACAACAATGCCTGCTGTTCGCTCTCATCGTCTCAATGGAGCAGCAGTCCTCTAAAGACCTTCTCCTCTTGTTGGGATGGATGCACGCGGTTTTTTCAGAGTATGTGTTACGCCTTATTAACCAATGCGTTCCTTTCGATGTGTGTCGTGGGTGGCAAAATCGAAAAGTTTATAGTAAACTGTGTATATAAACAATAAGACAATCACCTAAATGAACAATGTACACTACTTTGTCCTGTTTCTATATATTAAGGGCTTTAAAATTCCAAGCGATGAACCTCCTCATACATCTTTATGAGTATTACTCAGACGTATTTGCAATCGGCTGTGAGCAGATCAATTTGTTCCCTGCCTCACGATAGTTCTGTAAGCTGGAAAGATCTAGAAAATAGAAGGTGTAAAAGTAAGTACGTACTTTACATGCCAATAAAATAACGAAGGTACCCGTAGGCATTTGCCTGGCCGCTACTATGAACTGTTCTTGTCGTAAGATATATGAAGCATTACTTTAGTTACCTACTGTTAGACACGTTTTAAATGGAGCGTATGTTATAACGCAAGCATAAGCATTGTGACAATTTACCAGATAGAATGATTGTTAATAGTAATAAAAATAACATAATCCTAATAGGCTCATAGTTGACTCGAATGTTTTTCGTTAATGTTTGGTTACTTTCTATGGCAGATAAGCCATACAGGCCGACTCGGGGTCTCATAACAAGCTCCATAATGCATGGATGCCATTAAGCCTATCGATTTGCTTTCAAGTCTAATAGTCTAGTTACCTGCTTTCTTTTTTTAGTTACCTTCGTAACGGGGTATAAGTCGATGGCGGGAATCAGAGCTAGCCATAAAAGCTACTGCATTGACAAATATTTATTGAAGAAGGTAGCTTCCTAGGTACGTTCTTAGGAATACCGGTTGCTCGTTATTATAGAAAAATTTAAAGTAATGATAAAAAGTTAAAACATGGAAAAAGCATGAAAAATATGTACTATAATGCATATAGTCATAAGTGACTAATCTATATAGTATCAATAAAACATAAATGCTCTTAACCATAACTTTATTTACTGCAGTACTATAAAAAGTGCTCATATATTTTCCCTCTTCTCAAAGCATCAGAATTCTGTTAGCCAGAATGTAGCAAACAGGCTAAATATAATTAATAAACCGCGGGTTTTTCTGAACAAATGACGTAAGAATCTGTTGTTAGAATCTGCTTAATCTGTGAAGTCTTTTTATATATTTAGCTGAACCCGATTTGAAATCACAGACAAAGGGCAAAGGTGCCTTAGATATCCTTAGCTCACACTGTGCCCAATGTGATATTATTAAAACATAAGCCATGCTTCCTGTCCTATAAAGGTACAGGACGACATGTTTTTTTCAATGTGAGGCCAATTGCTTACACGTCGCTTTTTGCTATAGTACATACAGAGCCTACCAAGATCGCGACGCTTTGGCAAATCATATCTTTCGTTTACTGACCCTTGCATCGTCCCTTTCCTCAAACGTTCCCACCTCTAGCGATCGTTGTCTACTTTTCCGTCTTCACTCGTTATGCATCTCTACGTGAGATGCATGCGTCTGTGATCTACACACATGCGTGTGTATACATATATACATGTGTATGTAGTAGCTTGCCCGTACCCGGCCGCTTTTTCTCATTTCTTTCGGCTTTCACCAATAGTCTTTATCGTCTTCGTATGAGAAAGCGCACACAGCAGAAGCTGTCCTGGCTTAGCATCAGCCCACAGCTGCGTTTCGCATAACTGGCTAAACTAAACCTTGGCTCTGGCCGTACACTAGCTGTTTTTTTTTTCTTATACGCACCCGTTTCTATATAGAAAGACTACATTCACATGGGCTCTACGTATGAACTCCCTTCCACTATTGCCATTGCACCTTAGACCGCCTACTGGCCGGCACGGGCTGGCGACTTGCGTGTGCGTGTTGTAAATAATGGCCGGATGGAATCAGGCCAGCCCTAAGCTGAAGCTACTGGGAATAGACGTGCGGAGAATTGCACTGCGGCCGCCGGTACTAGAGGCTACAACTCTACCCAACAGAATGCTGGTGAGTTCTGCCGGGTCTAAAGGCAGTGATACTATGGCAAGCTGAAACTGACAACGTTCTTGTCATCTTGGAGTCTTTTGTCCTGCAGCTCGGCTATCCTGGCTAGGACCAGCGAGTAGTCTCACTACAGTGAAAAGGAATTGAGGCCGAAATAAGGATTGGCAGAAGAAAATAATAAACGAGGATCTGAGGCCCACATGCAGCAAAACTACACAATATGTAACAGCTAGACTGATATGTTGCCTACCATAAACGAGCATAGTTATAGGGGCTCAAAATGAAAGAAAAGAGATAAGTTCAAAGAAAAGAGGAGGACGTTTGGCTGGTTAAGTTCTTTGGAAGTTAACTACGAAGCCGTGAATTTTAGGCGTTGGGCTTAAGCTCTTCAGAGAAGCGATCCAATTAGTATGCCAATTTTAAATCATAGTGACTGTACGAGCAGTTATAACCCACCATAGAAGATTTCCTTTTATTTTAAATGCATAAATCTCCCCTAAGCAAATTCCCCCTTTTTTCCGTCACATCTTACTATTCTCGTTACTAGAAGGATACGCAAGCTTCTATGTGCTCCCCACCGATGAACATAACAGACGAAGCAATCTAGGAAATATACGCTGCGGCGGCCGAGTTAAGGTTATGTGCGGGGAGACCACCGTGCGGGTCCGACAGCAACGTAACTTTCATGAATTTGCAAAGGCAGGCTGCGCGCACTTCAGGAACAGAGTTTGCATAAACCATTATGCCGCAGGAGCAAAGGCCATGTTGTTTGACACTGCGCATCTCTCTTTGCGAGGCCAGCCAAGCGGGTATCACCCAGGTATGGGGACGCTCCCTACATAATATGAATGAAACTATTTTCAGCTTTATTGTATTACAACCGATTCGTTTTGTACAGGTCAGTACGAGTCTTTCGAGTGAAAGGTGTGTCGTCTATTGCTTGTAGACGTCGGTGGGGCACAGAATTTTTGGGGTATAACGACGTCAGGTAGAACAGTACAATGCGATAAAGCTGAGCGTAGTAGTGAAGCCAGTAACCACCCTATTCTGTATTCAGATATACGTCGTTTCTTGTGAAAGGAGCTAAGGCGCGGAGGTGGATATCCACAGCCGAAAGCAAAATGCAGTCCGAAAGAGTAAAAAGTGCAAATAGTTGATTCTTTTGTTTGCTTTAAAAGAAAACCGCGAGTATTACAATCACTAAAAGCTGTAGTTTTAGAAGGATCGAGTTGCTGATAATTCATCGAAAAGTAGTCGCAATAACACATAAATCAGGTAAAATAATAAATCTTTTGTTAGCTCTGTCGAACACTGTGAAATTAAAGTATTGAAAGCGAGAAAAGTCATTGTCCTAATGGCCCCCATTTGTGCAATGTTAAAGATCTACTTATAAGATACTCAATTCAACAATTATGTTTCGTGACGAAAAAAATAGTTTACCTATGCTTTATCATCTGCCACTTCAGCGAGGATTATATCGTATTCGTCTATACTCTAAATAAGTATAAAGACTTCGAGTTTTTATTTCCTACTATTCGCAGATACTTACAAAAAAGGAAAAATACGTCGAAAACAAAGGTTGGCTTAAATTTTACCGCATAGGTTTTTTTAGGGATAAGAGTAGTTTTGACAGATGAATGCAGACAAGTCCTAATAAAACACACGATCTACCATAACTTAGAGATAATTTAAAAGTAGCAATTTTTAACAAGTGAACCGATTTTTTCAACTTCTATCGGATAGAAGTTCTTTATTGTAAGTTCTGGCAAAATGGCAATTTTCAGCATTCTTGGCTTCCTGTTTTGGATCAAAGTTATGATTTTTGTCTTACAGTGTTCGTTTTTATAGCAAAAGTGTTCTTGTTCTATAATCAACCAATGAAGTCGTCTCGAATTTCTATGATAGTCCCGAATCCACGAGCATATTTAGATCTTTAACTTGATTTGGGCGACGACAATTTGAGGTGGTTAAATGTAGAAGTACAACAACGCTGCACTAACTAATTAGATTATCTGAAATTCTAGTAAATGAAGTTCTAAGCTAGAATGCGCGGAATCAGAACAAGCAGAATTTCGAAAAAACGCGAACCCGCCAACAACTACCTTAAAAAAACCCAAATGCATTGAAAGAACAGTTGGATTTGCCTTTAAGTGACTAGACGTGGGTATGCAGGTATTACCTAAGATCAGAAGGGTAAGAGATTAAATATCGTTTCAAAAATGTGTCCTAATTTAAGAAATCTAGAAACTTAATATTTAACCTAAACCTAAGTTAAAACCAATCTTCCTCTAATCATCTTCTGTACTCTGGGAAAGCTGCGTCTCTTGAAATCATGCACAACGTTAGTATATTCCAATACGTTTTGATAGGATTGTTAAATGCTGTTCATTAAATATTCGAAGTCTCAGAGGGCAGGTTCTAGGGTGTTCGCCGTAGTTACGCCCTATCTCATGTATTGCTTTTCGTATTGTTTTCTACTAAAAGTTTCTTTTCTCTAGGTTCAAGAAACGTTTGGATAAACTTATAAACGGGAGAAAAATGGAACCAAAGCCTAAATGTGATTCCACGACTGATTTTAAAAAATTCCAAAGCTGGAAGAACGTTTGTACACAAGGGTTAAATATGGCGCACAACCGTAATATACGGCACGGCTAAATGTTCAGAAAATTTTTTAACCTGGTATAGATTCATTGAATATGAATTGAAATAGACAACTCGTTTCAGAATTCACACTTGAAAAACACTGCAACATCGAAGTCTAGATGAGCCTCCATCATAATATACCACGCTCAGAATGCATCGAATATTATTACATATTACAACAATAACATGTTGTAACGGGTTCACCGAAGTTCATAAATGTACCTATATTGAATTAGACCATGCTTTGTAATCACCTGAAGTGGTGTATTTAGCGGCTGATCGAAAATATCTTGACTTGCAGGTCTCATGTGACCTTTTGTGGCGTCGAAGCCCCCTACTCGTGTTCCTTTCAACCTCGAGAATTCCTTATTTATTGTACCGCTCCGGTCAAGAGAAATGCCTACCTGACCGAACGTCTGCATAATCCATTTGTACCGTGTACTATATTTCAGGACAATACCACTGCATCTGCGATCACACCTAAGCCAGCAGCAAGGATGAACGCTTATGTCAGAATCGGATTTTTGCTTTTATGTCTTTACCAATCTCGATGTATAGCGCGAATGTCCGGTATATAGAATTACCATCATGAAAACACAATACATAATTCTTACCTATAAACTTTACTTCAGTGTTGAAAACTAACAGCTGTATAATTCAACACTGTATAATTCAATGTTATAACTTTGTCTAAATTAAGAAAGTTCAATGATGGATTGACTGTTTCACAGGATTTATCCCTGAGTCGACTTAAACTAGTTTGTTAATAAGCATGCCAACATAGAACAGGGGGAAAATGTTTATTGTTTATCTATAGGTTGTTTTTGATGTACGATTACAAAAAGGTTGTCAACATGGCGACCGGGACTTCTGGCTAAAAATGTCGGGGATCGCTGACTGCGATGCTGTATAAGTGATTCAGCGATCCATTTTCTCGAAATTTAGTCGCGTCTATAAAGCTCTGGATTGCTAAAAACCCTAGTCAATAAGTTTAATCTGAACAAATGTTTTTTAGAAAAAGTTTTTTTATCAGATGGAGCGAAATTAGCCGCGATGCAAAAAAAAAAACGCATTATTTACGCTCTCTCTAGAAAAAGAAAAAATGCTACTTGAATGAAATTCAAGAAGCATCGAGTTTTTGCATGAATTAGGGTACGAGCCTTCACACAATTTTCAGCCAAATTATTTTTATTCTTAGGAAGGTATCCGATTTAACAACATAAAAACAAAACTAAGAGGAGAACTTGTCCTGTATCCGTGATGGAAGCTATATGCTATATACACAGCACTGAATATGCATTCTCCTAATGCGAAAATAAGGCGCGGCCCAACCGCACACAACTGAGATGCACGTTTCCATTGAAATCACTGGCTTGGCCAGCTAGTTGATATACAGGACCTTATATCGAGATTTACAAATTGCTTCACATTATTAACTATCGATTTTCTGGTAAATTAAACAATCGATGTATCCTCTAGAAGAAATCATCGTAAGCTTTCTCATACTCAGTAACGAGAAGCTGCCACAAAACACAATAAATCATCGTCATGACAATGACCTGGCATACGTTCATTAAACATACATATCCCATCATTTTACGTGAGCTTGAATTCAGCTCAAATTGTATGAATATATCAAAGATCTGCGTATACACAGAGCAGTGCAAATGTATCCTCAAAGTTTAAAAAAATTTCGATTGAACATCTAAGAGCCCTCAGTTACTTGCTTTACCATTCTTTTGCTACTATAACAAATGTAAAATGGAGACTTGCCTCATAAAGTTACTCATGGGTCAATACGGTTATCTTTTTGGACAGTCGAACAGATTCAAATATACTGGTCTCTTTTAGCACACGATACCGATTGACGATTCATCTCCGATCCACTCCTAGCCGCGACAAAATGCGTCTGCAGCAAGGCGGATCATGGGGGTCATGGGGCTGAAACTCTAGTGCGTAAGACATCATCAAGTCTTCATCTAGCCCGTGGCCCTCCCCGTGGTTTTGGTTAAGAAAAGGAACAGATTACCGTTAGACCTACGTTTTCACGTCGACTATCCCAGGCTGAACTCTACTACACGCTGCTCCATATCGATGCCTTCGTTATTTTAGCAATTTGGACCTGATCAGCGAATATTGGTAGATCACCATACACCCAGACGATAAGGAGTATACAACATTTTATACGCCGGACGGCTCTAGCAGTTCAACTGAGATCCATTCGGTCTCCCAACGTTCCAAAAGCTGATAGACAAAATCGTTTGGCCCAATATCAAATGGCTCTAGTTTATTACGACACCGTCGAGTCTACCAACTTGACTTCGACGTCCACATTACCCATCTGCCAGAAGCGCCTATAGTCATCAATTCGGCCAACCTAAGGCTGAAAGCAAATAAAATGCATGTTTGAAATCCAAAAGGTGGTATCTCTAATCTAGAGGATCACGACCGTCGGAATTTCCCCGGATCTCGAGAAGGTTTGGATGCTGGAAACCCTGTCTATCCCCGCATCGACTGAAAACTTATAACGATTCTTTAGTCTGGCCTGCCGTCCTATTACCGGAAGATTATACGAAATTTTATACGGATGGCAAGTCTGCTCTACACTGTGACCAACATCACAAATTTCGTGTACGTCACAACGACAGGATCTATTGGGTGTTACAATCGAAGAGTGCTAAAGAGCCAGTCCTGTATCAGGATTTGGAAACGAGTTTACAGACGGACGCTATTAAGACCAGAATAGAAGGCACTATTAGCTTGAATAGAGAAAGAATCCGAGCGGATCGTCGTCTACGCTAGCCGTCGTTTGAAAGACTCTGAAGCTAGATGCCACCGTTCCGAGACCAACTGCGTTTTAGGCCTCGGTACAGACCTAAGCCTCTATATGAATACGGCTTCGAAGTTATTCGCCAAAGCCAAAACAGGGCACTTTGCCGCGCCTGATCGTGCCGTTGGTACGGGGCGGCGCCCACGAGTTGGACAAGGTTTCAAGAGCGCAAAAGGAGGATTTGCGTATAATAGTTAGCAAATTAAAAGGAAGGTTGTAAACGTGCGTACTAGAGATGGCCTGGCCTGCTGAGTCAAGGGAACGGTAACGCTGACGGACGTTTCATTGTCCTAGTAAAAGGAACCTACCACATTATGCCTCCCCTGGAGATAGCAAGGCATGTCGGCGTACGAAGGACGTTGCAACGCATTAAAGGCGCTTCCCCATTGAAGCTGAACTTACAATACGGGTTTGGGAGGTATTAACCGAAACCCAACGCGGCGTAATGGGCTTCATCTGATGGGGGCTCCAGAACGCTTTTTTCAGAATGTAAGAGTAGACTTTGTAGGCCCTTAGAAGTCCCGGGTTATAAAATTTTTTAGGTCTTAAAGGTGGCTAACTATAGCACTTGTTTTGTCCAACTCCTACCGGTCCGGGAGCGATGCCGGATATCGTAATTCGGGCGTAGGAAGCTGTGCACCTGCTTCTTCGAGAGCTTAGCGTGACGGACATCGCGACCTGCTTCATATCGCGACACGTTGCAGACTACCTCTGACGGACCCACATTGGACACGTCAATGGACGGCTGTAGAACATCCACGATGTTACGAGTTAGGTAAGTGTATGATTCGAACAGTCAAAGAAAGGCTGAGGTCTCGATGGCCTCGAGGTAGCACAAATTTGAAGGGACGTCAGGAGTTTTCCGGCTGTCGTGTCGTACCACCCGGAATGCTTCTGGCTGCCCGAAGGTGGAATGCCGCTGAACTACACTGTAAGGCTTACAGAATGCTCCGGAATCGGCAACGGTACATGAAAGCGTGGTTTGAACTGGGGAAGTCTACCCCGCAGAAGCTCGAGGACGACATGAAGGTACTAATAAAATTAGAGCCGGCAATGCCAGGGTTCTTAAAGAAGTTTCAACCGTACTCCCGCGGGACATTTACTATCGTGAGCCTCGTGAAGTGGCCTCATAAACCTTTCGACCTGCGACGCCCCCCCGGCCAGTTGTTAACCATGAACGGAAAGTAGATCTGGCGGTATGTTTGGGAATGTACTCCGGCAGCGCGGCTGACTGTAAAAGTGCGCTCCTCGAATATTAGTGTTATAGTTCCTAGTTAAGTGCAACGCGAATATGGGTCTATAGGTGGCTGTTTGGAGCCGAATCAATTGCAGTTCACCAGTAGCATCTTAATTGTTGTTCGCAGGACATAAAATGTGAGCTTGTTACTGTGGATTGCCGACACTGGACGTTTTTATCGTACGAGTCTACGGATCACAAGCACCCTTCACTTGACATAGTTCATAGAGAAGGTTAGGTCGTGTCATACCTGGAAGTCGTGCTCCGCTACCCGATAGTGATGCTTCCTTGTTCGTTCCTGACAATAACTTGAACGTCCATTAGGAATGGAGCACCGTTACGGATATATGTAATTCTCACAGCGACAAAGTCCAAAAAATCTAGAAGTTTGCTCTTCTGAAGAATGCGCTGAAAAGTGACCGTAATCATTTATAATTTATCGTATGGCTGCATTGGTCAGAGCACCCCTTGATAATGATGCAGTCCACGATGAAAACATAGTAATAAGGTAACTTTGATGAAGGCCAAGGGCGCTCATATTGTTTCCGTAGCTGAATGCACAATGTTAGAACAAGTACATGCGAGTGCATCGGCAGCACGTTCAGCTGAAGTTTGAAAGAAACGATAACAAGTTGTTAGGAAGTATCCGCATTTTTTGACTAATTTTGTAATAAGCAACAACAATAAAGTCGAATTCGTGTTACTGTCAAGTTTGCTTTGTCAGGGAACCAAGACTTTATTATCTCGAATGAGGTTCGACTAACTTCATTAAACAGATATTTTGAGTTGGTTATTGCTTCAAACAACTAACACCCAATACACAAAACAAAGCGCATATGAACGCCTGCTTTCCAGTGCCATCACGGGAACAGGTATTAATCGAATGAGTTTCATTCTATAGACGCTATTTTGCGCATCGCGTCTTTCAACCACTGCACGATTTATGCTCGCTTTTTATAATTGTTGTTTCTAGTACCTTTGTTATGTGAACAAAGCCTTTAAGCTACCTCCCTGGTACAGCGTTAAAGACCTATCCCCAGTAGAAGGTCTAGTCGAGGTGGGTCTTACTGGGATTTTTTGCTACGGACCTACCTGAATTTACCTTTAGAGGTAATTAACAAGCATGGACCAGATAAAAAATATAATATTTTTATATTATTCTAAATTTTGTGAGAAAAAATCTACTTGATGTTAAGTATGAGAGAAATCAGTGTCACTTTTTTATTTGAAAAAAATATATACATATATAATTAGACGCGAATTTCTATAACGCAATATACCTTATGCCATATTTCAAAAAAGGTGAATACTAGTAGAAGGTATGTTTTGGCTATTCCACCTTCTAGAGGTCAGCGGAAAATTACATTCAAAAGCCCCCCTTTCACCCAATGATGACAGTAAAAGTCTGAAATAGCACACTATGTTAGCGAGTAATACATATTATTTAAGTAATATTGCCCAGGGTTTCGATATTTGTCGAATATTATTCGAGAATGATTCGATGTAGAGACTCTACTAGGTGACGTTTGCCCTGCATACTAGCTATGAAGACAATAACCCAGATGACAATAGCTTAGTTTAACCATAACAGATCTTAAATGTTACCACAGCGAATATATGATCGAACAATACCGTAAAGAGAGATAAACCTCAGCAGACTCACCATAATTTCGTGACAGGCAGATTCAAAACAACGTTATCTCACTTGTTGTAACCTACAAATATATTACATTTGATCACGTAATTTTAAAAGAAAAACATTTTAATAACGAAATTATTTTTGTGAACAAAATAGTGTTTTAGCAAGTATGAAAAAATTGTCACGTACTTGACTTTTTCTTCGCCGCAAAAATCATAAATGCCTGAAAAGTCAAAATCAAGCAAAGTGTGTTTGTCAATCCACTCTAAGCAATCGCAAAAATGCTAGAATTTTAAATACATTTAACATTACAGTAATAATAATACCTGTTCTTTCTGAATCATTCGAAACTAGAGAATTAAGCATTACCGGCTAAAATCAGCCTTGATGCATGCTTCTCAGCACGGCGCAACAGCTTACGAAAATACGTATGCGAATCCAATATTGCCCACATAAAACTCAGCACAGAAAGGACACAGGGGAAAAGCGCTTCTGAAGTCACGTTACATCATCCATAGTTGCACAAGCCCGGCTCTATTCACCGCCAAGTTACAGACAAATTGTGTAGAGCAACAGCACAACTAACAAAATGTTATTGGTCTAATATCGAATTAAAGCCTTCACATACACCCCACTATGTCCAAGAGTACAGTATACATTCATTTATATGTAAGACCCATTTCCAATGTTTCTTAGGTTAGCCTCGGGGCTACCGATTAGAAACCTAGTTGTTTCCTGTTCTACTAGCCTTCTTACATTCTGCCACAATGAACATAGGTCTAATTACTTTGTTCTAGACACTTTCGCAATGTTGTCGACCCAGTACCCAAAAGCAAAAATTACCCTGTTTCTCCGCTATTCCATTCAATGCCAGTTCGCATAACCAAAGTGTCGTACACACTGAGAAATAAAGTAGAATTCCTCTCCCGCTTATCTCGCACCATTTGCCTCTCGTCATTTGGGCTTCCTTTTTCTCCCCCCTCCTTTCTTATCCGTTAAAACGCGACACAACTTTTCTGCAGCCTGGCGAATCCTGCAGTTGGTTAAATACAGGTTTCGTTGTACCTGGTAGCTTGTCTTTTCGTAGGAACAGCTGCAGGTCCAGCAGTGGTTTAGCTGGTTGCGACAGGTCAGTCCCAATCACCCTTTTCGCGGGTACTTGCTTCCTTGGTTACCTTCCTAACGAGAATTATCTACGAACCAAGGCAGCTAAATGAAATGGCTAAGAAAACTACGAGACAGCATCGATAGCTTACGATGTAACCCGGAAGGATCTAGAAAAAAAAAAAAAAAGGGACTACCTTAGCCCACAACACCTACAAGGGGTTCGCGCTGTCACACGAACTGTAGGAGGCGTAAGAAAATAGTCCAGAGGAGGCGCAAGTCTTCCTATTTTAAAGGGAGACAAATCGCACAAAAAACAGAGAGGAACTTGGAAAGCATAACGAAAGGAGACTAACAACTTCGAGCATCCTGCGTACAAATGAAGGCACCAGATGCTCAAAACGCGAATACGCACCGCCCTGAACGGCTTTGCGGCACAGGAATATAGACAAGTAAAGAGTATTAGAGAATAAAGTTCCTTCGTCTTAAGGAACTGCAGATGAGGACGAAAAGGAGAATCGGGAAGACGAAATGCGCATCTGACCAGCTAGAACTCACCAACGTAGCAAAGCATATCAGCTCGGCATAGCATAGAGGAAGTCTAGCAAAGGACATCTTTTTTTGGCCCAGAAGCGCTAATCTCCGAAAGTTTCCCCTTGTAAACCCATTAATGTAAACCAACAGATGAAACAGACTGTTTGTAGAAAGCGTGTTTATGAGAGCTTATATTAGAGCTTCGCTAGTAGAGCGCAAATTGCTGGAGAGTGTATAGAAACCTGTTATGGGACTCGCGCCTGCTTGTGAATGCTGCTCTAACCTACAAGTTTAGACTAGGAAGGTTTTCGGTTCGGTGTCGTCAGCCATATTCTATGCTGTAGCCGCTGCTCAAAGTAAACGCGATGGGAGAAAAAAACTCAACTCAGTTCTTCTGGACAACGAAGAGGTTCCCGGGCAGCGGTCTCAAGCTGCATTCAGATGACAGGATTAATTTCTACCTAGTCACAGCTAAGTAGAAAAGCCTAAAAATATATGTGCTTTATTTGATTTGAGCGTAGAATCTAATGAGCTAGGAAAACGAGACCGCCTTGTGTGATCACAACCAGATGCTTAAGTGCACCTACTATGTACGCGTGAACATCCAAAAGCTGTGTCCACCATGAGGAGACAGCTCTTGTTGAAAGCCCAGGGTTAAAAATTAAACATTTGTTTAGGGAACATAAATAGTCGTTATGTGGGTACCAGACGTCCGAACTCGGATCTCTGTGCCTCGTTTGCGAAGTACTCGAATTTGCAAGAAAGAAAAAGCTGCGAAGGGATATAGATCATGCTCTATGAACACACGATAGTGGTTTTTTGAATAAGAAAGGTCTAACCAGCTCATGATAGGTTCGGTATATCAGTGAAAAAAAGCCTAACCGTATTACAACTAGAGAGAAATCAGGCTCAACGAGAAAACACGCGGCTAACTTGTCGGGCAGAAAACCGCTTTAACTATCAAGGCCGATCGGCACAAATCGAACAATAAAAAGGAAAGCTTGTATCATGATTACTAGACGCTGTCGCAGCTGAAGCTTTCTTTAGTTTCGGCTCAGCCATCTTTTGGGAGCCTTCAGGGTAAGAAAGGACTGGAGGATGGGAAAGGTCCACACTCACGAACAAAATTGCTAGGGCAGTTATGGCAAGAGGCGTGGACGTTTCGAACTGCAAGAGTGCCCTGCGCGTGAACACACAGCAATTCGGATACCTTCGAACGGGTTGAGAGGCCATACGAATAGTCGAACCACAAGTCAGCGACGGTAGAAAATGTAGTGATACAAGAATAATTAAAAGAAAAAAAGAAAAAAAACAGATAATAATGTCTATAATACAAATGCCGAAGTATTTGCAAATTTGATAAGCGTATTATTAAAACGACTACAAACCGTTGGCAACGAAGTAAAAAATTAGGGTAAACGTTACCATCACAGTTGTATCTACAGACTGATTCACCTCAGTAAAGCTATATCACAGACTTTAGCGATAAAGCAAACAGAAATTTTATCTTTAAAGATCATATAACTAATACTTCCGTTATAGATAGCTAGCTGAGGGTGCTAGCGCGATCCTGACGCGGCAAAACGGAGTGGTGAATCCGTAATAGAATGGTCACCGTTTTCACTATACGGAAGTACGATCACAATAACATCAATATGGTTAGAAACCTAGGATTGAGACAATAGCTGAGGAGATGAGGGTCTGAAAATGGGTTTCGTGTCTTTGGATATACAGAGAAACCTCATCCAATTACGGTTAGCTATATCCTTGTCATTATTTTAGTACATTATGCATTTTGTTGGTTACATTGCTATTACCATACGATCGATCGATCGATCGCTCTGGTTGCTCAGAACACTGGATAGTTCAGATCCGGATACAGTAACTCCACATGCACACTACACCAGCATCCATAAGTAGAATGTACATTTAAAATTGAACTACTAAGGCTGCTTTACGTACAACTTCGAAATTTATGTCCATCGAAACTTAACTCTCAACTAAGCATATTAAACGCGGTATACTCCAATACACATCGCAGACAACACAGTAAGGCATACGCTTTTTTCCATATAATATTGGGTAACGCAAACATTTCCGACAACTTTGCATAGATACAGCACGATATATCTACAAGCGATATATGTGATCTGTCAGGTGACCTTTTTAAGTTGTCAGATTTTGACCCCGCACGTAAATGACAGACTTTGCGTAAAGCGTCATCTTTAACTTTCATATACGCTTATTTGCATATACATACGTTATGCGTAAAAAACACGTTTAAGCAGTGGCCGCGCTGATTTTGCTCTTGACATTTTCGCAACCCTGTGAGTTTCGATTATCTCGAGCCAGAAGTTGCTCGATGGCTAAACAGTCAAATGGAGTGGTAAACAATTGCAGAAACGGAAGAGTCGCCCCATGGGCATCTTAATAATGCATGTATTTATGTACGTATTTACTCATCACACGTATACATACTGTCATAAACACACAAAGACACTCACACATGCTCACTCAAGATAACGCGGCCATCTTATAAGCAGCCTATACCATATAGGAAGGCGAAATACAATACGGTGAGTATACATATGCGGTCCATCTCGAAAAGGGCCAGTGTAATGAAGGTCAGACGACGATGACGACTGTAACGGCTACAGCAGCTGTTGAAGCTACTTATGCTATTTTGCCCCTGTCGCCTGTTACAGTCGCCCCGTTAATAGCGTAATTCGTTTTCTTCTACATTCTATCTAGCTAAGCGAATTCAGTGAAGCTCCGCCCGCTTTTCGATTTCCGTTGTACCCCATTACGAAGCCGTACTCTGCCAGTTTTTAATGGGACAGCTATCTAATGCGTCTTGCCGTTACCACGTCTTCCTTTGCTTCCGGTCTGTACAAGACTATCCCTCAGCCCTAGCGGCTCAGGTTGTCAACCAGAAGGCTCTGTCATTGTTGTCACGTTTTTCTATTTGGAGAACATCGCCTTTCTCGTTTCGCCCTCTATCCGCTCGTCACTATAAACAAAATGTAAAAGGTTTTCTAAGGTTCGTATGAGAACAAACACAGTGCCAGAAAGCGCTGCGACTGCATTCGTTTACTCTGGATCTCCTCGCCTTCATATCACACGGTGAAAGGTAAAGAGGCAGGATGAGGAAGCAAGAACAAAAAAGGGAGTAAAAGGAAGATTTCATTAGTCGGTCTCGTAGAAGTGACACCATTAACGCTGATTCGATGACTGTATGGGCTACAGTGAAAACAGTGACCAGGACAATAGCCACAACTACCAAAACTCGGGTTCTACAGGGTGGGCGACTCGGACTGTAAGTCACTGGCGTACGCACAATGGGCTTTGATCAACAGTTTCGTTTGCTCGAGTGGCTCACAGGAAACCATCGATCGTAGCTCGTCGCGACAATAACGCCACAACAGGATCGACAGTAATAACAAAAATAACACTAGCCCAACGTACCGAATGGCAACAACGCAATACATGTTATTGGCGTGTGCTGTGTTTGTAAATCAACACGGTACTCCTGTCTAAGTAAACAAGTTAAGCAGACGACGCTTGGATAATAAGCTGATCGTAGACAGCGAAATTCGAGTTTGAAAGATGTCAGATGTATGCGCTGACAACCGACCACCACGTTACACTAGTCTGCCATTGACCAAGAGTACAGAAAATTCATTCAAAGAATAGTGGCTCTACACTGGTTTAAGAAAATGTAGCAGAATTTCCCCAGTTGTGTGACTAAGAAGAGGAAAAAGAGGAGAGGGCAATATAGGAAAGATACCTTATAGTTGTAAAACAATGCCCGAAAGTATAGCAACAGAAGTAAGAACTCTGGCTGGCATAAGCAGCCATTAGCACCCGAAGTTTGCAGCTGAAGGAGCCCACTGCGACAATGCGTGAAAACTGCAATTCGGATGTAAAAGATATTATTGTTCAATGTTAAAGCAAAAAAATTATTCAAGACGTGTTGTTCTAAGTTGGGCTTACTTTATTTCTTGATGGTTTACTCGAAGGAGGTTTACTACCGGTAGCTGGCTGAATGGAAGACGATGAAGCAATATCAAACAGATTTGCTCGATTAGACTATTTGTAGGGGTACGTGTGTATATATATAATTATACAGACAGGTTTGCTGTGTACCGGGGCGGAACACTTTTTTAAGCCCGCTGTATGGGACTCAAAAAGGTGTTCCGCCCCTACCTACCAGCTTTGTATCACCACTTTGAAAAGATATTAATACGAGAAAAAAGGCTTTTAGTTTCCACTGTTTTAGTTTAGAGGACAAGCAATATGGGACAATTTTGTTAGTTATCTTACTATATGCTGACCTTGTATCTAGCGTTATTTCGAGAGAACGACTGTGGGCTTTTGGTCGTCCATTATGATTTTTCGAGAAGTTCCATCTTTAATAAGACAATACACAAAAGACCTTACTCACATTATGGCGCTTTGCAAAGCAAGCTATTTTAGCGTTTCTGAGACTAACTGTAAGATAGCGAAGTTATCCAATTGTGAGCTCGGAAAAATACAGCCCTCTGTTTACGGGAAAATCTATGACATGTTCTACGACCAACCAGCGAATAATCTCTGTTAATTTCTCGCATATGAGAACTCGCGTGCAGAAAAATCTATGGCGACCAGACTCTAAATGCTAGGTGTTTCTTTTAGGGGCCTCAGGGTCCGGGTTAAGAGAATATGAGATCTGAGTTTGAGGAAAGATTCGGTATAGGTTATTTTCATGCCATTTTCCTTGAAGGGATATGTATAGAGTATTGCAGAACGGAACGAACATACTTTAGAAGGAAATTTTAATAATCATAATTTAGAAGGGATGGCGGAGCGAACCTGTAAATGCTTATGCTACTACGATTATTGGTTTTTCATTTACAGAAGATCAGTCAGTTCGCAGTAGGGCTTACGGTTGGTTTTTGTCATAAAGGTCATCATAGTTGTCTATTGAGATGTATCCTTTGAAAATGCGGCTTTATTATATTTAAATATACGTAATTACTGCAATTTATATTCTAGATATTGGATTAGGCTATTTATAGTTGGTCTATCTTCAATATTACACATCTATAATGAGTTTGTATAAGAACTGCAATACTTACGAATGCAAATTCATGCATCGTGCGGAACGTGCGGGTTTAGTCGGCGGGGTCTGGTCATCAAACTCCATCAAACCAGCATCTCCATCAAGCAAGGTTTACGCGTATTTGTAAATTTAGGCATTCGTATATTGCATAGTTACATCCCAGAAGGAATTGCTAATGCCAGTATTAAAATACGGCAAAAACTTAAGGCGCATCATGATAGTCTCATGGATCTTTCGTAAAATGGGCTATAATTCCATAATGTGCTAAACTTGACACTGGTCAAAAACGGATGACATTATGTCAAAAGGCAAATCAGGGCCGGGCAGAAGATTTACGAACATCTCACAACTTGGAATTAGAGTGCTTCAGTTATGAGCCTAGGGCCCATGCGTGATGGAAATGGTACAAACGTAGACTCAAGTGTCCGAACTAAAAAGAATTACTATAATCAGCGATGGATGGAGCCCCGATAAGCACCTTTTCCTTGCGATATGGTTGCCATGTCTGCTATCATTAGAAAATAAGCAGGGGTAACATAAGTAAAATTGCGCACAGATATTATAGTTTGTCTAATCTATGCTCACCTATCGCCAAGCCTTAGAGCCTTGATTGTCTGACCAATGAATGTGCCAGGCATTGCTGAAAGGCTATCTTAACAGGCATAGCTGAATCCAATGTCATATTTGCAACAAGCATCGATTGTGTCCCATACGCCTTAGCACAACTCGTCCACCTTTTTAAACATATATCATACACCTTACGACAGTTTGATTGTCGTAGAAGATTCTCGTATTTGGAGGAGCTCGGCGCTTATTTGGCTCTTCAGACACATCTGGTCGAACCCTCATTACTTTTTTGAGCTACGCGAACCGTTCGTAACTGCCGACGCGAGAAGAGGACTCTTTGAAGGTTGAATCTGCGGCATTTGAGTGGCTTCGGAGCGACAGCAAACGCAGACGTGACACAACTTCGCACTTTCATCAACCAATAGACTTAGTGCATTATATAAACTGATAAACGGCTTCATCTTTTTCTATCTTGAAAATAGATACAGGTAGAAAAAAGAATAAGAACTATTCTCGGAAATCGGAATTATACAGCCGCTATAACAGGATCCCGTTGGAGAAAGTTCAAACCAAAATATTATAATAACATTACTTAAATTTTGTGCTTTTGAGTATACAAATGGCTTTGGAAGCTGTTCTGTGTGCATTATACCTTATAGTTCATTTGGGTGAGAAGAAAATTGGATATTTGTATTCTCCAAAAGGAAATCTTTGAAATACAAAGTGGTTTCGTCGCATTCCCACACGAGACAGTAAAGTGAGCCGTAGTACACTTCGTTTTCAATACGTTTGCGACTATTCTTTATAATGCACCTGTTGTTGCCTATTGAGTCAGTCTAACTCTCTGACATCGTTCAGGTTTGCATAAATAAGTATATTTCCCTATCGAGGCCTATTTCTGTCTCACAAAGCTAGTACAATAGACTCGTAAAGATCGCTTTGAAAAAAAATTAGCCGGACTTTGGCGAGCAGATATATACCGATCACGGTAAGAAAACTCACTCGGCAGCTGACATGTGTGAAGTTTTAGCCTCTGAAGACATCATTCTCCAAACAGAGAAACTGAGCGTGTTGTCTTCTTGAGACGCGTTAAAAGCATTCGGATGATCGTATTCTATAAACTGAGGTTGGATCAGTGAAATGTGTCTAGACTCAGGACTAGTCCTTAATAGTCTGTCAATAGTATGAAGTCAAGCAATTTCACCGTGTTTAAATCTGTAATTTTCCAAACAAATACAAAAGGGAATCAGATATTATTTCATGGTCTTCGCTTGAGCTATATTAACGAGATGCTATGCCATATTTACAGAGTGCGTTGAATTAATCAAAGACGACACCTGGAGATAAGACCCAGGGTTTCGCTAGCTTGAGTTCATTAACCTGCATATACATACAGTTCATGCAGCCAAACAGATCAAATCTCTATACAAAGGAATTTTCCATCACTATCTAAGCTCCAAGATATTGTAAGTTTTGTCGAAAGTTAAGGCATGGGGGCCTAAAGTGATGCGAGTTCCAATAAGAAAACCTAATAAGAGATCTACTCAATAACCTGATGCAGTATTAGATAGTTTACTATTATGGCGTATATTCCATACGTTTAGAACTACTCTTCTTTATGCCGTCATGCGGAAACGTCATAAAAGAATGATAGACATTGCGCAGAATTATCCTACTCAAGGTAGAGGCTAGTTCACTAGGACCATTAAAAATGAGTGTTGTTCATCACACACTTAATTAGAGGCGAAGTCCTAATTTAAATGAGGCTCAAAGCCAATTTTGTATTCTAGCTCAAGTCAGTAGTTCATATACATAACGGTATGTTCTTATCAGAAAAATATTATTATTATTATTACCTGTATTATTGACTCAGAAGTGAAAGTTCTATTAGAAAAGAATATGGTTTTCAAGTGATAGAAGAGAGCAAACTGCTGGGTTAAGATCACCAGTGGAAACATGTTGCAATGATCCTTGCTTGAACTTGGATCATCAACCTTTTGCTTAGGTAATTTTGTGAATACTTAACTATCATACTTTACTTATGAAAGTATCAAGTCCCATGAGTTTATACAGCAAGCAGACATGTTTGCGTATAAAGTGAAAGATAGGCCCTGTCGCGTGATATCCTATATACGGAATAGTTCGTGAGTGCTAGTAAAAATTTTTAGCTTTTTTCATAGACACGATTCGCCTATCAAAAGTGTCCTCACGATACCTAAGGACTCTCAGATCTTTTATCTCGCTGTAATAGTCTAAGAATTTTCCTAGGGAGAGCGAGAGAGATAGAGAGAGAGATTGAGAGTATGTGTGTGAGAGAGAGAGAGAGAGAGAGAGAGAGAGAGAGAGAGCCAAAAATGTGTGAGAATACTTCGATGGATGGGTAATTGTAGTAACCTGTATAGGTTAGTATTGTACTTCGTTTTCGTGCATCCTGTTACCAACCAATAGGTATTCGTGACAGATTAATAGGTAACGCATCTGCCTGCTACTCTTTGGGACACGTTGTGACCTATCCAGCTATACCTCAGGGTGTGAAATTAGTATTTCAGCAAAGTACTTGTTGTTTCAAAATAATCCCTGTTTACTCTTGTAATCAGTGGGTCGATATTTTGGAAGCTCCCTACCATAGATACACGTATACACTAGATTTGGGTCGTATCCATGTTTACAAATACGAATCAATAATGTTAAGCAAATACGAGGCATTTTCTTAATATTACTTCAAGCGAAAACTAACTGCGGCTTTACTAAGCCCTTCAATGGAGCACTGTGCAATCTGTGCATAGGTATAATCGCCCGACTGAACTCATACACACCAGCTGGTCTGATAAAGTAGGGAATCGCTTGAAAAATGTGCAATTCTTCGTGTGCTACGGTTCATTTTCATATATAAATATTAATTTCATTTTCAATTTTATTAGAAATAAATATTTTTTAAGACGCTATTACTAATAAAATCTTAGCGACTTGTATGGAACATTTGACCGAATGTTTCCCAATAGCCATTATCTGCAATTTGCCCCGTCAGTAATGCTATATGGGACGTTCTAACGATGAAAAACTAATAGGTTGCCCTCGTTACTCTGCTTAGGGGAAGTTATTTTAAATTTTGCATTCGGTTCATGTTACTAAAAAAACATAATGCCGTATCATTCAATCATCGACCCGATCACTTTCTTTTGATATTAAATAAACCAGGTCACGATTGCTAATTTCCTCGATTTCGGTTTGGTGTGTCTCTACTGATTTAAACTACGGAAGCTTCCTAGGCTGTTAATCTATTTGCTTAACGAAAACTTAGAACACAACGTTGATACAGGTTCAGTTTCATCGTTCAGTCATGGGCGTATGTTATACTAGTTCATTAACTGGGTTTATATAAAGTATATCATTGGCGAGATGTTATTGTAAAAAAAAAAACCAGGCTCGCAGCTGACGCAGTATCCTTATCGAAAGAAATGTAAAAGTTATCCGTTGTATCGCACGTCGAAGTTTGACGTCCATGTAAGTATCTTCGCTCCACCCCTTAACGCTCGGATCAAATTTATCCAGAAGTCTTCTTTTCTAAGAAATGCTAATTTCTAGCCCTGCCTCTTCTGCGTAACACATTGGTCAATATACTCTATGCTGTATCTGTACCCCCTCTACGCCAATCTATTTTATGCCACAATTTATACAAACAATATCCACGCAGTGTTCACAGTATTTCAACGAAGTACTACGCAAGCCTAAGATGGACTACCGACAGCATCTTGGAAACTACATTAACACTCTGATACAATTCGTGAAATGCCGTCACAAAGGCTAATAATATACCGTTTACTCCAGCATGCTGCCTCTACCGCTACACGAAGCAAAGCCCTAGCGAATTGTTATGTAACAGTATTACGTATATACGTATTTCTAAATATATGAAGGTTTCCCTTAAAACAATTTCCCGTGTACCCCAAAACACGTTAGGAGGTAAGCGTTTCTGACGCAAAGACAGCTGGCTGCCTCCTAAAATTATCACGTTTTGCAGACAAGCACGCTTACCACTGGGGGGGTGGGGAGGGGCGGGTGAGGGGGATTTTGCCTCGAACACAAAAATGGGGCAAAAATTCGTCTGATTTCCGTGAAATTTTCGAGGTCTTTGTTGCCCTTGTTTTTAGTTCATTTTAGATCTGTCTACTTTGCGGAACTTGCTACGCACATGATTGCCCAGTGCTGGCTCACTCTTGGGTAAGAAATGTCACTGCATATACCCCGATGCTAATATAATCCCAGCCAATCTGTCCTTTGATTAATGTTTTAGATCCAATTTATTTTGCGGCTCTCAGATTCGTCTCCTCGTTACGAGACTACCACAGAAGATCGACGTCGTACGCATGCCGTTGAGAGTAAGTACGCGATTAAGCGACGGAGAGAGAGAACTGAAAACTCTCGAAATTATAAGGTTCACGTTAGTTAACTGCAAGTCTTGGGCATTGAACAAATACGCGGTTATAGTGCTAACAGCAACACTGCGATTGCTGAAGTCCTCCCAAAAAGCCGAGCTAGTAAAATTATCGATTTTTATAAAAAAAAAAAATCGTAAATAGAAGATTTTTTGAGATGCATTGAGTTCTTCATGCGTGAAGCTTGTGTAATCTACCGTCTAAAAAAGCTTGAAACCTAATGAATTGAGGTAATTAATTGATAAGTACTTTGGTACTGTGGCCGCGTACGTCGTGCAATAGTGTTCGCGTAAAACGATTTGCCTCGATGTAATCGACAAATAAACTTCATTAAGTTCTGTCCTTTAACGTATCGACACGTTTCAAGTGCTAATGTAACTCAAGCGTGGCGGAAAAAGGTTTGCCTGATAGTGCAATGATAACTTGCTTGCCGACTCTGCTCGTAGACATACCGCTAGGCAGCCCGCCGTGTCAAGGAACGCTTAACGGCATAAATAAACTCAGAAGAGGGAATTTCAGCGTGACGAAAAGTGCCAATTTTCGAAATAATAACAATATTCAGTCTCAGGCGAATTCGAGTTCAGTTGTACATACCAATAAATCGGTAGTGTACAGTTGTAAGTGTTATGCCAAATTGAAACAAATTAATAAAAAACTCGTATCCACTCGACGATAAGTGTATCCGCTCTTATCTTGCTATATTATGAATCGTCTACTATATCTTGTGCCTTTCTAACCAATAGAACATTATTTTCGTTAGATTGTCCGTTCCGTATGGCTCGTCGACGTTTTTCCGTCGAATCAAAGCTTACTGCCCGGTACGGTGATCCCCTAAAAGTAGTGACGCTGGTATGTATGACACAGCCACTAACGCAGTCATCTGATTGATAGGTGTCACCGTCGTTTTCATACACACACTTACTAGTATTTAAATACGAGTTGTCTACATATTTCCCATGACAGCAGGAACAGAATGATTGCTCTCGCTCAACACAGTGGCCTACGTGGATTCTATTTTTCTAGGCACCCCTTTATGCGTCAGGCATATTGATGTGCGAACCAAAGATAAAACGCACTATAAATAATGCCAACACTACATAAAACAGCAATTACGTTAGGTAATAGATATAGGCGTGCACCTGCGTCAAACTGTGGCGGGGTGGCAAAAAAACAGCGGTCAAAAGCAGACGATCTCGCATCTCAAACAGCTAGCACCAATTTTTTGCGAGTGGCAACTTTTTCAGCTCCCTGCTGCTCGAAATGAGCGATTGCCAAATAAACACTGGACATTAAGATATTCTACGTATTCAATTGTTCTTGCAAAACGGTGCTCGCACTTTGAACAATCGGAGAAGTGCGTGCATATATATATATATATATATATATAATTGTATACGCATTTCCTCGATTCGAGGGCAAATGTATATATATATGCCTTTGCCTATTTCTTACTCATAAGGTTAATTCATCAGCATATATATTGATTCAATGATCAATATCTGGTCTTTACAGTAGACAGCATCATTGTAGCTTCTCAAATAATACGCTATTAGTTAATTATTCGTGTTGAAAGCTAATCTTACTATCATCACGAAACCGGTCGTATTAAATCTTAGCGTTTTTACCATCATCGTAAAAAATCATTGTCTTATAAAGCTGGATGATAGCGAACACCATGTCAGGACCGCCGTAATCCATATTATTAGATAAAGCTTTCTGGCGTAGAACAAGAGTTATCGAAATGCATCGAGTGCTATCGGAAGGACGACACACCTCTTTAAGCCATGAAAATTAAAGTCGATTTGTCACCAATGCCGGGCCATGTATGGTTGTCAAGACAATACAACGGGATGGTCCATGCTGTTCTGAGAGTCGATCATTTGCATCAGAGGAACGTTGTCTCACTTCGTAATCACCACCGTAAGAACCACCCCCGCGACCCCCGAACTGTACTAAAAAACAATTCGAATTCGGAATGAAGTGTATTGAAAAACAATTCTAGCATTATTCCAAAGGCTCGCCGGCTTCTAGCAGCATGAAAGCAAATGGTTCATTTGAAAAGTCGAACCGAAAGTTCGAGTCCTGAATTATGTTATATCGGTACGGTATAACGAAGATTGAAGCCAGCTCAATAAAGGTGAGCGATCTGAAATCTACCTATATCGAGTAATTGATTATTGCGACACCTGACATGATTCTGCAAATGGGTAAGTGCGAAAAATTAACCTCTTGAAAGAGTATTGCTACTTCACTCTTTAGAGGATAGTGGTCGGCTAGTGAGAACTGTTACCTAAAAATCAGTTTTGCATTGTTTTAGAGGAGGTCACTGTCGATCACGCGTCCGCCTGCCTAGGCTCTTCTGAACTCCTGGGCACTAATTAGTGTAAGTAGACCTATATTCAACTACATCTGTGTCATATACGCTGTTATTAATACTGTTCAGGATGACGATGCTAGGTATAGTGCCCAGTTGCCGTACGATCAGGACCTAGGTGTCAGTTTTGACGCTGACCTTAAGTTATGAGCCTACGTCGTTCACTGCTCAAAAGTAACATCATAACTATGTAATATTCTATGGTGAACCTTTTACCTTACAAAATGCTTACTTGAAACGTCCCAGTTTTCTAGTGGTTGTGTTGCTCACAACCTATTGGTCCACACTGGGTCATAGCATGTTAAACAAATGTTCTGAAACTCTTCTAAAACGATCGGCATAAACGTGTGGTGTGTCACACGACCCTGCTGACTAAACGCTACGTCTGTCCATATAAAAATGATCTGCAGAAGCCACGCGTAACACTTTTAATAATCTAATTAAGAGAAGTAACCTGCACAGTGACGGGTCCATCGGTGCTTCAGAAGTTGCTACCCTTGACATTGGTAACAATGTCCTTTCACGGCAGGTGGCTAATTCATAAGGAGTTCGTTTTATGCAATTATATTATAACCATTTCGTAAATGTTTTGACTAGACGAGACCTTGTATTATGTTTACACTGAACTGAAAACCAGATCTATGATAAACTGGCCCAAAATTGCTTAACACGCAATCACGATACGAGGGTATAGGGAGGCAGAGGAAACAGCTTCTGTTTCCTGAAAACCCAAACTATTCAAAGTGGAATTTAAGGTCAGACAGGCACCTTAGACGCTAATCAACTTGGGCTAACCGGTCGAACATTGGCAAAGAGCCCAAGACTGCTTTGGATGCAGATGGATCATTCTCTTCCACTAACGCGCATAACAAATGTATTCTGTCATTTGAGAGCAAACATGTTAAATTGAAATCATATTTCCACGTACCGATCCCCTGTACAAAGATGGTATAGCTTATAGAGGTGAAGTTAATCTAACTTCGAAAGTGAGCCTAGGTAGATGTGGCTCGTTTCGTGCTGGATCCGGCCAGTTATCTGAAACACTGCCTAATGGCAGTATCAACTGTGTGGCCTCGTAACACTTAGATACAAGTACTAACTGCTGTGCGGTAAGCTTGGAGACTGGGAAAAGCGAAAAAAAGGCGTCAAGACTCAGTGCAAGTTGAGGACCAAACCCAAACCCCACAATAGTGACTCGTAACGTGTTGGCGTTGACTGCAAGTGCATACCACGATCACGGCAATGTTCTAGAAGTCGGTGAACTATGAGCATGCTACTGATCCCAGCTGTTTAATAGCCAAATAATTAGGGGCAGCTGTGCAACAGTATGCGACAAAAACAATACATCTGCGCACCGGGGCGACAACGGTGGGCAAATGTGTACTTTAAGTCAGCAGGAAAAGGTCATGTTTGTTGCAAAGCCTATTGTTCGATGAACTCTTTGCTTTGAAGAAACAGTGTTCTGAAATATTTTGCCGCTCAATTTATGAATAAAGAGATCCAGGGGCCATTGCGCACGTATTGCTCAGGAACACGCTTACATATATATCAATAATTATCACTTATATATGTATATATATATATATATAGAGCGAGAGGGAGAGAGACTCTAATTTAAACAAATTAGCAGGCACGCGTTTACTTGCCGCTCTTAGCAAGAGTAAAAAAAAAACCATGCTTTTATAGGAAAAAAAACAGCTTTGCTATTCTACATGTCGTTCGTATTAAAGTAAACAATTCAGACGCACGAACGTTACGTGGAACAATTTCGAATCATGCATGTATTAGACAATGAAGATATATAGAAGAATGGACAAACCTTCCAACCAGGCTTGTCTCCTGTAGGACGTGCAAAAATTTCGTTTATCAAATACGTATCGAAGCACCGGACCATCATTCTTATTTATGATGAAATTAGTAAATATATAAATTCGAAATTATTATACATGAGTGCTCAATGGGCGTGACATTTCGATATGTAGCACGGAATAGAAGCAGTCTTACATTGGACAAATACTGAAGTATACACTTGGTTTAGAGTTGTGATAAGATAGGCTTACAATTGGAGAAGCATCCATGTCATTTGCTGTTTTTAATCTTTAACTATAAGTCGATACGGCTGTAAAATGACTCAATTGTCTGAGTTGTTAAAAAGCATACTTTATAGCTCAATATCTGTCGGCTTGTTAATAAAATACTACGGTTGAGAATAGCTTATTAAAAGGGTTTCTAAGTCGATTACGATAACAAAAAGGTGAGATTCTATAGGTAACCAAATGTAGAATTGGAGAAAAAGATTATATAAATAGTAACTCCTACTGGGATACAAGTATTTGTCAAGCGAACACTCATTTCATGAAATGCTGATTTCATAAACGACTGTGCTATATTCTTAATTTCAATGGTATCACTTTTGTTTCGTTGAATTTCTTTAGATTGTATAACTATCCTGATATCAATGAAGTAATAATTAATCCATGAACATTGTTAAATTTCTCAGGTGAGTCAATAGCTAATATTACTTCAAGCCAGAAACGTAGATACTCTAAGAAAACGACATTTCCCAGACAGTTTGTGACTCGGCATTCGTATCCGGACCATCGCAGGACTATTTCGTCCTGTTGAGTTTAACGGCACTCATTCAACAACGATTATTCATAAATTCACAAAAACCGATCAGGAATTCACAGCACGAGGACGACCGGCGAGAGCCTGAACAAAACCGTGTGGTCAGTTAAAAAAGAAGATGGTACATTCGCCATTACCAGCCACCCTTCAGGTTCCAATATTTCGATGGCCTCCAACAGGTCGATGCGTACTGCTAGGGCTCCACGCCTAAACATATTAGGTTGTCTATAGAAAGTTCTCATATATCTACAGAGAACTATATTCGTCGTATCCATGTAAACCTTTCTGGGACCACTGACGTCAGTATCAGGCACAAGTTTTTCGATCTGTGCGCAGTTCAGGGCTGGCTCTGCCAATTGTTTTTCGTAGTTTAGTTTTCCAGGATACTGTTCGATTTGATCGTCCTGAACGGGGACGATGGTCAAGTTAACCAAAAAATTAAAAATGCACGACCGCGCCTCGTCAGATCGTTGAAAGTTCGTTTAGCTTTCAATAAGCAAAATCAGTCGTGTGGGTATGTCGATGAAGTATTCAAGGGCATACACTTACAACACGGCTGTGTCAAGTGAAACCTTGTTATTATGACAAAGTAATGACAGACAGGTAATGTTATATTTGATGTACAACTTCTACTATATAATGTATCAGTTCTATGCTTCTATAATAAATATGGGTGAGAATAGATACTTCACAGGCTATTGTACCCCTAAAACTATGTTTGGGAAACCCTGAAGACATCACAGCAGAACGTTAATGGGGAGTTGCAATGACTACGGCTATACCCTGTCGTAATGTATTTTCCTTTTATCTAACGAACGATCATTGCTCTAGAATACCGATGATTTTCATTGTCGGCTTTTCTAAGAAACAACAAAAGGTTTTTTCCTATTTCCCATTATTTTTATTAGTAAAGAAAGATCGTTTCCAACGGTCACTTTCTGTCTCGATCTCAATGAAATAGCTGTTTGTTCTTCATTGATTTATCTGATATTATTTATCTATTGAGGTGTCACGTGTACTCATCTATGATGACTTCAAATAACAATTATGAGAACTCGTTCATCGTTATTGATGGTTGATTGTCTTAGCCCTGTTTACCATTATATATTCTCTTATATATTACTCTTATTGAGTAACTACTGCGCAATAAGTTACGGCAAGCAACCAACTATCAATTGCTTTCTATGGCATCTAATTTTTCCACTCACAAGTATACCGTAGCAGCTAGTCATGACCTCCTCAAGCTCAGCTTACGCTTGATCGAAGAACACGCAACTTACACAGAACATATCTGGTTAAGACTAGTATATATAGTTCGTTACAGAGCAAAGAAAGACCCTAGCAATTGCTTGAAGCCGATGCGATGCACCTGTTTTGGCAAGCCGGTGGGTCGCTTGTGATAGGCATCGTAGATGTGGCACACGGGGTCGCCAGGGGCTACGGCAATTAGTTGCTTGTGGGGCGTGTGATTATGGCCCACCACAATGTTAGGCCTGACTTAATAATCCCAATAGGCCCTGATAGACCTGGGTATGCTTCAATTAAAAGGATAGCAAGATCAACATGAAAGACAGCCTCTACTGACACAGACGCATGCACACAGGCACATGTACACCCACCTGGTTAATCGATATCCGATGAGAAAAAAGAAACAAATCACTTATAGATAGAATTATCGAATGATTTTCATAGGCACGGTAATAATGGCGCTAATGATGATTGGTAAAGGCGCGAAAGCTTTGTCAGAATGATAGCCAGGCCAAGATTATGACTGAGTTTAGTACCGATCATAGGTAGCAGTAAAGCTGCTATTGCCGCTTGTAAGGCTTAGTCATTAAGCCGGCTCAGAACTCTACATGCATACATCTACATCTCTACATGACTACTCAAAGGTAACAGAAGGGAGAAAGTGAAATAAAGGCAGGATATTTCCGATTTCGGATGTCTAGAGTGAAAGTTTTCGTGATAATGACAGCGTTGGTTGGTTAGTTCAGGATAAAATGTCGCTGGTATCCATCAGGTTATCCAATTAGACTATTGGCCGGTTGATCTCATTTCCTATGTATGTACAAGTTGCAATGGACGGTCTGTCGTTAGCCGGCTTAGCAGTTGGTTTTCTCGCAAAAATGATCGATTGTTAATTCCGCATGTACGTGATAGTCCTATACTAGATGCTATAGAGATATGATAGACATATGCTAGAGGTCATATAGTAAGGCTCTGTAAAAAAGTTATTGTTACTGCTTATAATGCTTATTTGTGAACATTAATTTTTATTACTATCTTATTAGGGTGTTAGCCGGGAAAATTCCCACCGACAAAGCTAAATTAAACACCGCTGTCATAAGGATTAAGTGAATCTCAGGTTCAATGGCATTGTCGCTCGTTATGGTTGAAGATAGGCTCATTCCGAAAACGAGTTCAGTTGAACCGCCTCCACTCTGTGCCATACCTAGGTACTGGTTCATTTAAGCAGTTTTGATGAAACTTGAAAACTAAAGTTTCAATTAGCTACACGTAGATACGAATAGGCCAACGAGGAGGCTCTGTAACTGTAACCTCCTGCCCACCCGTGCTACTTCAATGTAACGTATATCTCGTAGCTAATAAAAGCAAAGCCGTCGTAGATCTAAGCAAAATCTTGGTACCTCCTTTTTGAGTACGTTCATACATTGCCCATAGAGTCATAAAAAATTGTAAATAAATCACCTTACTCTAATTGCTATAAATAACCTTCGCCGTATGACCGTGCTACGATCAACAGTATTCACACAGACGAACTTTATCTCAAACTATAAAGCAGTTCTCTTCATTCTGTAAATGGCCCTACGAAAACATTTAGGTTGGCTTGGTTGAGAATTTTAGGTAGTACCAACACGGCTCGAACAGTTATCTTAGGTGAACTTCACTTTACCCCCCACTGGGAGATCGCTATAATGGCTTAAGTTGCGAAACAGTATTATGCGAACAGTATTGCCTTTCACAATACGGAACGTGATAGTTCCGGGAAACGGCTGGAGAGAAACATAAATCTATGTCATAGGAGAACTTAATAGGAACGGATGAAATCTAAGGTGTGATTATAGCTATCGCTGGACCGCTATTGCTTATGCTAAGCTGAACAGTTTCCGGCGATCCGTTTAGGCCGTCTCATCAGGTCAGAAGCGGCCTGAGTCGTTGGGTCAAAACGCGCATGTAATTCGTGACATGAAACGGCAAAATATTGATGATTAGCATTACTTATATGTAGATACCTGTCAATATTCAAGGGCTAATGTAGTACAATGCAGCACATTTGATTGATTTTTCCAAGGTGTTTTCAATGGAAAACCTTAAAGTTGACCAAAAATATTTAACGCTTGTCAGAACTAGTCGGGGAAGCAGATGCATGGATAAGTACAACAGTATATATTAACACCTGGAAACACCCTTCAGATTACAATCGATCTTCGTAGCTCATCTTACAGGCCATCTGCATCGCTGCCGTAGGCGTGCTTTGAGGAGATGCGACATTTTATCTATATCAGATTAATCAGAAACTCACTGTTGACGTTTCCTACCGCAGCTGTTACAGCTGTCGTCGCCAGGACCACTAGACTTTATGCTCGGCTGAACGAATTGCATCCTGTACTCGACGTGATTGGATAGTACGACTAAGGGACGATGCATCACCCCCATCATGGGTCATTCCTTGGTCCAAGCATCTCAACCCAACGCTCCTTTGACCTTATGGAGATTATTTGCAGTGCAATTCTGCCTATAATGCCTTGTTTTCCGATCCGTCAAAATGATACTCGGCCTAAATAGCGGCAGGCGTGGTCGCCCTGGCCGTATACGCAGTGAAGCAGAGCCACAGTGCATGGACGGTAGCTGGATGTTTGCTTGTCCTGCTTCTCTGTTAATTGTGGGCGTTGCAGGTCGTCGTCACGTTATTAGCAGGGACTAATATCATCTTGGGAGGGTTTGGAGCTAAATATACGGAGGTCACCTTTCGGCAAGCTCTTTTGACTCATTCCTAGTCTGGTTCATCATGATAAGAATGACGAGCCAACAAAAACATTCATTCTTTCGCTCGTACGAAAATGTTCACTTGTAGCACGTTCACTTGTCTTTTTGTCGGAAAGGCTAGGCGTGTCGGCACAATTATGGTTATTCAATAAAAGTGTACAATGTGCTTGCTATGTATTTTAGAGTCTTCAAAGTAACCTTGCTTTACGTAATATTAAAAAAAAGTCAGATATATTTGGGGGATTCTTCTTCGTAGATTTTCCTCCTTCCTTCGTAGGCTTCCTTGTAGATTTTCCTACAGAGGGCTCAATCTATTTGGTGGGAAGTATTACGCAGGTGAAAGATCTACGCGTGCAGTCATTATGCTATGAGCTGATGTTCATAACGTACAAAAATTTCGAGAAACCATTACTAAGTTTCATAGGACTCGCCGCTGTACTAGTGAGACTTAAAAGCACTAT